>NC_041368.1:10009543-10309543 GCF_900634415.1 Cottoperca gobio
CGGGCGATGATGTCACAAGTAGAATACAGCCGCCGCCAGTGTTCGTCTGCGTTGAAGCGTCCAGCAAAGACTGCTGTCAATTATTACGAGAAAGAACGGACAACAATCGATCGCCGAGGATAATCGTGAAGCGATGTGTTGTATGGGGATGTGGGGCCGTCTGCAAATCTAGCTTTCTGTGGCCAAAAGATGATAAAATGTCGCGTTTATGGACAAGACAAGTGCGTCGATGAAACCGATGATTTGTGGGCAGCACTTTGAGAGATCGTGTTTCGAACAAACTATGCACGCCAAGGAAATGAGATTCAAAAAGAATTTAAAACTGAATGCAGATGCTGTGCCTACCATACTGCCGAGACCCCAGCCAGCACAAGCCAGCACGCCGACTCAAACACGTCCGCCGGTGCAGAGTCCTCCACCAAAGAGGACAACGAAATGCATCCGCCAAAAGGGAGAGAGCAAAGGTAAGCCGTGCTACTTGTTTACTATATTTATTGTTTCAAGCATAAAGCCATAATCGGTCTAGGCCTACTGTATGTAACGAGTTTACACCAGACCCTAGCCAATATCTGTGTGTTATTTTTTGTAGTATTAATAACTTTAGCTAATTACACTTCATTAGCTTAATTAAGTATAGATTCAATGTTTATAACAGGCTTCCCCATTTTATTCTGTAGTTTGAGTAAAAGCGTGAGTCTATTTAACTTTTAACTATCACCCTAAATATTGGTTAATGAAGCCACTGACAGAACTGAGGATACCTGTATGATCAGCGACCATCTATTGGACATCCACACTGGGGAGGAAGCTGTGTGTACACCAGTAAGTATACAGACTGTACGTCATCTGTACATTACAGTTGTAGTACCAGTAGACCTGCACATGACGTGTTAAAAATACAATCACCACATGCATGTACATAATTCATATATTTGTTTAATTTGATATCATTGCTCTCTCAATCAATTCAACCACATCTTTTATTATGAATGTTATTAGATATTTTCTTCACGCAGACATGTATAAACATGAAATACCATTTCAAGCTGGTTTGAAAGATTTATTAGTAAAGTTGTGTTTTGTACATTTCAGACATGTCAGAAAGAAATTGCTGTGCAGACGGATCCCCCTCCACGGACACACCACAAGTCCATGCAGGCGCGACCACGTGTCAGGTCAGCTGGACTGCAAGTTCCAATCCAGGTTGGTTGTTCCAAAGGTCAGCATCATAATATCTATATATATATATATATATATATATATATATATATATATATACACAGACATACATACATATATATATAATATATAATGCTTGATTATAAAACGTCTTTTTTGCAGAGTATGTTACTGAACTCTTGACCGAGACTCAATGCTTTGTGCTAAGACAATGTTGATGAGGAACCTTTCGAAGTCCCAGCTCCACTCAGCAGTCGGTGGAAGAACCAAACAAGAGGGATGCTGTTGTGCTGTATAGAAGCAGATTCAATCACTGAACTGACATTGTGTTTTGTTATTGACTCTAATAAAGTGCTGATACTTGAACGACGTGTAGTTGTCAGATGGAAACGTAGCACAGATCTTTTGAATGGCAGTGACCATTCGACTCCCCCATAAATACATCAACGTTTCTGAGTAACTTTTAAGTAACTTACTCATTACGTGGCTGATCACCTGCTTGTTGTCTGTCCCTCTATGAATACCTTTGGTAGGCTGTCTGCAACACCCAAACATCCAGACACTTTGATTTGAATCCTGGGTGATCTGTTATGCAGGTTATGTTTGCACCATGTCCCTCATATTCATTGAAGTTCCTCCATGACATCCTTTTCTTGGCAGCAGCTCTTCAATTGCTTCCATAATTGTACAGTTTTCACATGTGCACCTAATTGTATAAAGGAAGAGTGGTAAGGACATGTACACAATATGCAATATCCAGAAAAAAGGCCAATATTAACGTCTTCTTAATTTCATACTATGTATATGCCTGTGTTTCACGACAGGCTCGTAAGCAGCTCATAAGCCTGTTATGGTCGTACGGAGGTCGGATCTATCTAGTAGCAACTTCTTACCCGTTTCACGTAAGTCTCGTAAAGTTACGACATCGTAACTTCCATGAACATCTGGTAAGTGTTACGGCTACTCTAGGCAGCCGTGAGACGGTCAGTATACAGACTATTCCTCCGATCTGTTTGTTAGCTAATAGCTAATGCTTTATATACAGCCTCGTAATAAATGACGTTTGACATCAGACACAACGATAGAACCTCAACCGCAGAAACTTTGAGAAAGAGTCAAGTTATCAAGCTTTACAGACGTCGATGTGTCCAAATAATTGAATATTTAGCGATCAAGCAATTTGCGGACAACCAGTCAGGTTCATAACAATTCAAGGAAACCAAGCTATCGACTCGATATAGGATAGCTTGCGACCTATTTACGATCGAGGATAATGTTACGTTTTATTATGATGTATTTACTATATATTGAGAAGTTCTATGAACTATAGTCAAATGTATATACCTGTCTGTGTTCTGTTGTCGCACAGGATCTCTGCCAAATCCAGGATCACCGTCACCATCATCCGCATGTTCGCTCCCGTCTGTGTCTCCATCTTGAACACTGTGTCTCGGGTTGCTCTGTTTCCACCACGTTAAACTCGCCCGCATGATCTAAATCCACGACACCGGCATCCTCTTCAATAAACTCCTCTTCTTGAAGGTGCAACGAGTCTATTGACGACTCACTGTCACTCGATTCTGTCGAAATATCCGAGCCAGAGTCCGACATCGCCACGTCTGCCGTGCTGTCTGTGTATTCAACTGGTGGACTATTTTCTATTTGTGACGTCAGAACACGGTGTCGGGTGTTTCCGGTAGTGGACATGTAAACATCGGTGGTCGACATACTAAATCATGATTTATTAAATACTGCGATCATTGTGTCATAAATAACACATCATTTTACACCACAAATAGCATTTACTATCATCAGTAGAAATGTATGTTTATCATTTCGTAGGCCCTTTAAATAAACATGTATTTCCTGAATGTATATACCCGTCCCTTATGTGTTTACGTTTACATTACATGGGTAGGGGCTGGCTGGCTGAGAGCTGTTAAGGTATGGACGTAGTCCGCCAAAAACGCTAGTAACAGAAATATTCCTGATCCCGGACCGCCCAGACTCCCCACCAGATCAGAAAACGTTCTGTTGCTGCCGCTACACAGGTTAGAACCAGCACACTGTGACCCCCGGCACTGGGATTTGCACTGGCTGAATTTGAGTTGCTACACTTGAGTCCATTTACTGAAGGTCTGTCTCCGGAGCTGCAGTGAGGGACCTAGCTAACTAATTATTGTCTCATCCTTCATTCTTGTAAATTCTTCAAATTCAGTGTTGCTATTTTATCTCGCACAAGTACATCTCTTTTTTTTTTTTTTCAATGCACAATTTCCCCCCCTCAATGTCCCTTCCGGGGATCCTGATGCGCTCATCTATGGCCTTCTGCTGTGTTGTGTATTTTACTGCACAAAAACAAACCACATTGTAATGCCCATTGTACAACCAAAGACCTGAGCTAAATATCTGAATCACATCTAAGTCACACACGGGTCGGGCCCACACATATTATTTTTTGTTTTTGTGAAAGGCAGATGAAAAGCTCAAGTTATGTGAATCAGCTATATAAAATAGACAAGGTCTCCAAAAAAAACAATATGAAAAATGACAGCAGACAGTGTAGCACTCAAATAGTGCCTGAATTAATTTCACCTGATACTTCATGAACTTCATGAACTTCATGAACTTCATGAACTTCATTTATATAGATGAGATCTTCAATCCTTTGAATGAGCAGAACTACCTCAAAAGCCAATCATTCACTCAAATGTCCGGCAGTGGCTCAGTCAGTTGGGTCTTGGACTGTGAGCCGTAGGGTTGCTGGTTCAAGTCACTGACCAGACCTAAAAAATGGAGTGTGACTGCTACTCGGAGAGGTCCCAGTTCACCTCCTGCCCTGCTGTGGTGCCCTTGAGTAAGGTACTGGACAACCTCACTCCCATTGCTCCCCCAGCGCTGTCCTATGAGCAGCCCACTGCTCCTACTAGTAGTAGACTCCTGGTAATAGGATGGGTTAAAAGCATGAGAACAAATGTCACTGTGTGTGCTCTGCATATGTGACCATTAAAAGAGGGTTTCATCCCTCTAAAATAAAAATGCAGGTCACCTGAATATATTTTGGTTAATAGAGATCTTAGTGTAGTACTGCAGCGTATTTTTAAAAGGTTTCACACATTACGTTCCAATGTTTATCACGGGTAACGCCACTTGTTTAATGCCACAAATGTAAAAGAGAGGGAGCAAATTCACACAATGTGATAATGAGCCCGAGAAACAGAACATATTTTTTGCTAAATGTCTTAATCACGCCCTAGTGGATCTGAGTCTGAAACTACAGAGGACAATGACTGTGTGCTTTGGAGCAAGAGATCAGCGACAGCAGCAAGGATGATGACGTCTGTAGAGACAGTTATATAACTGGAGCTGAACATTTTGTCTGTCATAGTTACAAGGTAAGAGAGGGTGACATGAATACCATTCATAGTCTCAAGAGTCATGTGCAACATAGTTGCACTGAGGACACTGAGGCTGGCATCAGTCATTATTGTGCAGCATATAGAGCAACTATTCACTATTAAAAAAAGAAAATCACGAGGCATGTGGAAAGAATCCAGAACTTTGTAAACATTCAAACTACAGTAAGGATGGCAGAACATAGTGTAGTGAATGTTATTGGCTTTGTCAATTGCACTGATGATTAACGTTTCTTAGCCACGTTATAGAAACGCTCATATAAACATTAGTACTTAAAACCTTTTCTGTGCAGAGTTGAGACTAGAAAGATGTTTTTGCATTAATTTGCTTTCTCTGTGCTCACCTTCAATCTGAGTTAAAGACGTGGTACGATGCCACATGACTGTGACATTAAAAGCTAGCTTGGTCCATCTTGTAAAGATAAGTGGAGACTTGCTTCCAGCATTGGAGAATAAGCTCCCTCACAATAAAGAAGGTAAATGCAAGGCAAAAATCCAAATGTAGCACAAGAGGGGCTGGGAGGGATCGATCTTTGAAATACTTTTGTGTAAGCATAAAAAATACTGGACCAAAACAGGGTCAATCTCTGCTAATCTTGAATTGGTTAAGTGGGCCCTTAAAATGATGTTAGGCTGTATCAGACCAATGCTATCGTCAACTTTTTATGATAATCATTGAAGAAATTTCTTAAACAAAAATGTAAATTATTTGCTGATTCCAACTTCTTAGAAATTAGGATTTGATGCTTTTTTCCGTGTCATATCATTCATTACCTCTTACCAGGGAGGTTATCTTTTCAGTTTGTTTTGTTTGTTTGTCAACAGGATTACAGAAAAACTACTGGTCCGATTTTCATGAAAAGGGAGCCAATGTTATTAGACGATAGTTTGTTAATTATTATTTTGCATTAACCCCCATTTTTAGGACTGAGCTGAATATTGTGGTGACCACAATTGTCAAAGATACCTTGCAATAAAATGCTGCAATTTCAATATGTACTGTATAACTTTCTCACAATCATACAGGAAATGTTTTAGGAAAGTATATGAGGTGTGGTGAGGAGTAACATTAGGCACGTCCTTAATCCATTTGTCCTCACCAGAAATTAAAGCCTTATAGTACTTATGTCCATGTAACCTTTACACTGTTGATGACATTTGCAACAACAATTATTTGTGTTCAGAAATATTGTTTGTGTTCTGTTTATCCAATATCCAGTTTGTGTTTTAAATTGTTCATTACAGTTGTACAAAAGTATTCCAGGACGGTATTCCTTGGAAAAATGTGAACTATCTGTAAGGCTTGGACAGAGGGCGCTAAAACATTTGAAACATCATAAACTATTGCTACAGTTTGAGAAGGTGCGTGGGAATGGTTCTGATGGAAATCACAAATACATTAAATGCCTGTTTAATATTTTCCTGTAAGAGTGCCTGTTACCCATTACTCTCAGCTTTTCCTATTTTATTATGAAATGTTGTTACTGCTGATCTATCTAACTAAGTATGCATCTGGTATGTCATGCATATGGAATGACTGTGGATCTAACCTGGATAAATAAAAGCTCAACATTGGTTTTGCATTGAGCTATATGAAAGACACCTGATTATTAGAAGAAGAAAAAAGAAAAACAGGTGATAGAATAAATTCAAGTTTGCCACCCAAAGGGAAACTATTGGTACAGCCAAGTGTAACAAAAAACAACACAATAGGCTATAGGTACCAAACAGGAAGCAAGTACAAAGGCGACTTTTGCACCATGATCATAATCTAAGATTAATTTCTCGGACTTCCTTAAAGACAATATAGCACTTAGCTACATGCGTCTTTATCTTCAGATTTAGCATTACATTTGTATCTCTAAAATAAATAACAAACATTGACGTCAATGTAAGTAGTAAAATATATATATATTAATACAATGCAAATACTAAAAATAGGCAGCTCACACACAAAGGTTTAAGACTGCAGATGTTTCAGGTAAGTAGGTTAGTAATTTGCAACCTGTTACGTTAGACAACCTGTTGTCATATTTCACTCCACTTCATGTGTGTTGAGATGATTCAACATGGCTTGAACATTGAACATTCATTCTATGTGGAGCGCCGCTCTGTTTTCTTAAAGAGACAGAGGGTGAAAATGATCTCTTTGCTGTTGCACAGACCTATCCCATTTGTGCATGCCCAGTCATACTAAGCAGCTCTAGCAATATTCAGACTAGCATTCAGTTTAAACTTGCAGGACATGGCCTAGTAACCTACTTTCCCCACAACATGCTCCGTTACATCAGAGACGCGGCTGTGTGTCATCAGTTAACTAACATTCATCACAGCATAGTTTCAGCAAAAAAGATGTAAAAACAAAGACACAGCACTGCTGACGCAAAAAGCAGGAGAACCAATTGATCACAGTTAAGTCTCAGAAAAGGAAATGTCCATAAGGCCTCTTGCTCATTTCACTCTTAAATGTGAAATACAATGCTGTAAACTGAAAGAAGAAAGTAAATGGCACAAAGAAGGAAGGGATAAAGGAAGGAAATTGTAATACAGTGAGTATATGGGGCAAGCTAATTATGAAAAGGATTTTCACAATTGTAAAAAGCGAACGTGGTAATTAGTCATGATTACGTGTTAATAAGGCATAGTGGTAAAAGAAAGTTTCTTAAAAGGATAAGGTAAATTATATTTGTGATTTCTTGTACGTCATATTATTAGAAAGCTTCACATAAATACGACATACTACAGCATATTTATGAAACAGAGTCTCATAATAATAATAATCATTATTATTATTATTATTATTATTATCATTATTGCCTGCTGCAAAAACATCAAACTCTGAGTGGCACCAGGACATCAATGCTTTGGGTGTCCCCTTTCCTCTGAGTACATCCCATCACATGGCAGTCCATGTATCAGGTGAACAGCACTATAACAACATGATGCCCTCAAACCCCTCTTCTGAGTTTCTAGGTTAACATAAAACTCAAACACCCACAGGCTAACCTGCTGCATAGACAGAGAGTGAGCCACGGACAACGTTGGTGTATTCTCACTGTGCTCAACAAATCCAATAATTATGACAAAAATATAACTATGAGATTCTGGACTGTGGGCTGATTGACTGGTCATATGGCACTGGTTGTTGTATTTATCCTCAGTTTATTTATATGTGATAAGATGATTTATCATAATTTGCAATATGAGTAAACATGGATTTCATAACAGAATGACTGCAGTTCAATAGATTGGCTTTATTGCCCAGCAATAATTGTTACCCCATAGTTATAATACACTTTCATTTTACCATCATGCGTAATGTAACTTTATTATTTTACTAAATGTATCTTACTTCAATTGTTATTATATTAGGCACTGGTGTTAGCTTTACTTCTTATACACTTTATATGTATTACACTATTGTTTTTTTAAATTTTATTCCTATGTTGTTGTAATTTACTTTTTCATTTTAGGCACTGGTGTTAATATTAGGTCTTCTACACATTAGATTTATTACTCTTCTTATATTACTCTTCTTTATTCTTATGATGTCATTTTTTTTAGCAATCTCTGGCACAAGAATGTCCTATTAATAAAGTTCTATTTTATTTTATGAAAGTTGGATTGTTTTCACAAATGAGTGCATACAGTGAGTGAGACAGCTGTCAGTTGAAGTTATAGAAAGGACTTATCCTTTCTATAACATTGATCGTAATTGACTCTTGACCTCTGTTTCCATAGGGGCAGGCGTTATACAAAAAATGTAATACACTCTTTTATCCAGCCCACAATGTTAAGTCTGGTTGTTGGATTTAGAGATGGGACTAAAAAGCTGAAGGCAGAGGAAGATAGCATGAGTCATGAGGCTGGCACAAATGTTTAGCAGCATGATGTTAAAAGGGAGCATATGGAGCAGTGAACACCCCAGTTCAGTCAGTCATGGAACAGCCCATCCTGTCCCACTCAGCTGTCAGCACACATCCTCATCACTATTCAAGTCTGCTGGGCCAAACTCAGCATTGACGCAGCAAGCCTCAATGTGGGTATATGCGGATGAAGACGCAGAACAATCATTTGGACACTGGCATCTTTTGCACAATGGCTCCTTTCAACTACATTATGAGCTTTTTTTTGTCACATCACTCACGTCAGTCCCTTCACAAAGGGACACAGTTGCCATCGACTTGGCATTAGTCTGAGCATGAGCCTTGCCTTATCAAACTCTTGTACATTTGGTGTCTTTCCCAATCCCATAATCCAGCACCTCTCACTAATTCTAGTATATAAATAGCCTATTTGAGTCTTCATACACAAATACACCCTCTGCATTACCCTTTTAAATGCATGCCACTGTCATTTAGGCTAACATTTTATTTAATCATACAATGTATTATAATTTTTCAGATGTAATAGTGTGCCTGTGTGTGCACCAAACGAACAGCTGGTGTCCAGATAACTATGTCAACACATACAGATGTGCATTAGTCATAGTTAGACAGCATTTCATATACAGGGTGCCTTCACAAGCTTCACACAATATTAGTACCAGAAATAAATTAATAAGAATATTAATAATAATATAGCACTTTTCAAAAACAGCGTTACAAAGTGGTGTAGCCTACACAGCCTACATACAAATGTTAATCTCTTAAAATACATTACAAAAATGTTATGTGTAATTAACTGATAAATAAAAGTTTTAGATATTGTAAAGCAATTACGTTAAGGAAAGACTTGAGGAAAGAGAAAACTATGAGCCTGTTTTCCTTCAATACCTGTTAACTAGTTTCTAATTGTCCCACCGGTAATGTTAGCTAACGGTAAACTAGATGTGTAACAACCGTGACGACTTTACAAGTAACGACACCGACACTGAGGGCCGGTCCGTTAGCACTTACAACACCAAGCTGGAAACTTACTTTATGTTGTGGACAAATAGATGTCACACAAGTCCAAACGGAGGCATGTGAGAAACGGGGCTTTAACCGACCAAAAACCCCGACGTCCTATATTCCAAAAAAGTTGCCCAGAGATGAAAGTGGAGCTCACGGGGACACAGCCTGTTGGGCAGGACACTCAGCCCACACACCTCACTCTTTATATTCTCATTGAACACAGCGGGTCCTGTCCACATACACAGATGAAGGCTGAATGAAGAGTTTCTCTGCAGACACAGTTGGTTCACACTCTAGAGTCCCGCCCACTGGACTATATACCAAATAAAGTTATGTGAGCGCTAGCACGCGTGCGTCTGTGTGCCTGCGTGCGTGTGGTGGTTGGGCTTTAAATATACGCTATTAAAAACGTGTGTATTCTAATTACCTGATCATGCACAAGAGGTTATATAAAGTACTAAATATATATTACCGGTATTCCGTATATGTACAGTACCCTAATATGCTGTGATTGATGTGAGTCATACCTTCTGCTCTCTGAGGCATGCTTTCCAAAGTTATTAGCTGATCATCACATGTTGGTCTACATGGGCTTGGGCTGATCAGAACAACTCTGAAACTGTAAAGGCAAATGGGTTTCACATGAACCAACACATAAACAGATGCTGTAGCGCCACCCTTATGTCAATCAGTGCAGTTGGCATCCCTAATAACTCAAATAGCATATGCTCCATAACAAGTAAATTGCCAACATCCTCAAATTCAAAATCTTATGTTTAATCAGGAAAATGTACTTAAATGCAGAAAAATGGCCCCTGTGAAAGTTATATATCATATTACATTAGTAGCATTTTAGTGTTGTAACTGGAGCTCATTTTTACTTTATATATTGGGTATGTTTGGTAGTTTAATCTATAATATTGCTTGATAGTTTCTAAAAAATGACATGTTTTGTAGATGGACATTTTAGAATCAGAATCTGGTTTATTACCAAGTAGGTTTTCACATACAAGGACTCTGCTGTGCTGTATTGGTACATTGGTACATAGACAATAAACATAAATATAGGATACAAAACAAGACAATTAAAACGTGAAAAGAATTATCAAAAATCTGCAACGTAACTAAACTGTAGCTATGGCATAAAGGTAGTGAAATAAAAAGTACTATATCTCCCTCTGACATATAGAGTATATTGTATGGAGCAGAATATAATGGTAATATTCAAGCAAGGAATCTCAAAACTGTACTTGATTATGTACTTTCCATCATTAGAGCAATTATTTTTTTTTAAGTCAGCTTTCAACAATGAGCTGCCTCATTTTATCACTTCATATCTACAGCCGAACCTGAATACGCAGAACTGAAGGATGAGCATTTCACATATATTATTTAGAAAAGAAAAAGCCAACAGTTACCACTTTCAATTAATTGTTCCACCATCAGTATATCGCATAGCTCAAGCTGGAAGAGTTTGATTTCTCCATTGCTACTGCCAAGATGACATTTTAGTCTTTCACAATTGTCTGGGGTGAACAACTTTAGGCTTTGATGCTTGACATACTACATATTCTTACTGAAGGATGTTATGTTCAGACTAAACAACTCTGACGTGCTATAATTTAGTAGACAGGTGAAATGTTATGTTGCAAGACAAGCCGTCAAAATAGCTGTAATAATTCTGTATCTCTCAATGTTCTTGTATTATGAGTTCTTCTCTTAGAAATGAAATGTGTTGGTCATGGTAGACAGATTAAAACAAAATAATATGTATACTATACTATATATATATATATATATTAATTGATGCAGCTGCTGTGTTGTTACAGGCTAAATTGTACTCACCACGACTAGTCTTAATCCTGAGGTGAAACCACAAGCGCACACACACACACACACACACACACACACACACACACACACACACACACACACACACACACACACACACACACACTCATACAGTGTCCGTGAACATATACTGCCTAAAATGAATGTTTTTGCAACCATGATTCACAAAACCAATAACAATCCATCTGTCTTGCAGTTGTAACGTCAGTCATGAACTTCTTTTGGGGTGGTACAAATATGTTAAAAGAAGAGTATGCAGTCTTTCTAAAAAAAATTGTGAGTGTCAGATAAGTAAAAATAAAATACAAAATGAATCATCGGACATTTACCTTAAGTTTTCCAAATAACTAGTGACATCTTGTTTTTTTTAAGTAGACTCAGACATGTTCTCAAGATTTCCATGACTGTTTTCATTTGGCCGAATCAATGCCTGTGAAAAAACAGTGCAAAAGTAGCTTATTCAATTGTTTTTACTTGTTATTCCACATTTAAATACATAAATAAGTTTTATTTGTGTGTGCTTTTTTTTCACTTATAGCTAATAATAACCCTTGTTTTGGTTATTAGCCATGTTGTCAAAACTACAGCTGAAATTTCTACTTTGACAATGAGAAAGAAATAACATTTGTAGATTGTAAGGCAAGCATGAGAATTTGAAAAATTTGAAAACTGTAATTACATCTTATAACAACATTTCAATAACCATCCATCTAGTCTAACAAAACTAGAACTGTAAAAAATAATTCACTTAAGTGTTGGGCCTACTGTAATTTTTTTATTTTATTAGTTTGTTATGTCATGTTATTCAATTGAACATCTATTCCCCAATTTGCAGGTGTGATTTTGTTCCTGCTGTTAAGCTTGGAAATGTTTTATTGTCCACTTTACAATATAATCAGCTCCTTTTCTTTGTTACCATTAACGCCAACGAGGCCTATTTCAAAATTAAACCCAGACGCTATCCTTAGACTTGACGGTGTCCACATACTGCCCTATTACCAAGCAGGAAGGCATATTTTTGGTGGTCAATAAAACACCTTTTTGTACCTCTGTCCAAATATGTAGAGATGAATTAGATTTCAACACTTTCAACTTGATAAGTGGACTGTGCATGTATTTGACAGCACCATGTTGAATACATTTTGTAAATCTTACAAATGATTGTTTTTCATCCACAAGACTTGACACCTATACAAATATTTGTTATAAATGTGGAAACTTATTTAATTTGACCTTTTTTAAATTTGAAAACAAAATTAGAATCCGAAATACTTTGTATAAAAAATATTTGTCTGACCGTATAATACAGAAATATTTTTCTATTTTTTGTCTAAAATTTTTGGACTGAAAGTTTTAAATATGAACATATAAGCATGTATTCATTTTCTATAAAGAAAACAAACAAACCAATATTGCACTGTTTCACTGGAGGGCGCTAACACAAAGCACCAGGTGGTCAGGGAACAACTTGAGAAAGGAGGAGGCCATTCACGAGCCTGTTTTAGCTACACACAACTAGCTACTGTTAGCTAGCCGGCGGCTAACGAGCAAGCTAAAACATCAGTTTGTCTTAATGTCGCCTGTCTTATCAAGTGATGGCAGGAGAACAGTGTTCACAAACCGAAGCTGGTGAGTGCTGAGCGTCCCTTTGATCCGGTGACTAAACATTTTACATTCACACAGTTTGCAGTTGTGTGTCTGCTAGCGCGCTAAGTAACCGAGTGCAACCCAAATCTAGCTAACGTTAGCTCGGCTCAATAGCAACATTAGTTGGTACCATGCTAATAACACCTCTCTTTCTCTGCAGAACTCTATTACCTCATTGCCAGATTTCTGCTGTCTGGACCTTGTAAAAAATCAGCACAGGTAACAACCTACAATAATCAAGATATTACCTCATAGCGGTTATAAATCGTCTGAATAGGTAGCTGGTGCTAGCTGCTAATGCTAACGGTATCTGTTTGTTGTTAGATTCTGATCGAGGAGCTGGAGGAGTATGAGGTAGGTTCAGCTGGTCCTTTCTGTGTTTATTCTCGTGTGTGGTTTCCGTACTGCTGCCTATCTGTCCGCATTTGGGGCAACTTTTCAGTATTTATTCGCTGGTGTCTGATAAAGTAGCGTGTTGCCGAGCCAGGACGATACTAGCAGTTTTGTGCCATCTCTAACGGCTTATTTTTTTTTACTTTAGTTGGTCCCTGAACGATGGAGTTGGGACGGGAAGAAATACAAACGGACCTTCCAAGACTGGGTAAGTGTCAATTTTCATAATTAACTTAAAACAAAAATGAAATTAAGCCTATAACTTATATTTTAATTGGCAATTGTGTCTAAGCAGATGTGTATATTTTAAATAAATTAACCACCCAGGATCGATGCGGTGGGAATGGGTTTGTGTTTATTAGAACACATTCAAACATTTATATAAGTATAGGCCTGTTGGTGAATTACTATATATAGGCTTTGCTATTGCGTGGGCTACTAGGAGGAGAATAGAGACAAGGGCAGGCAGTGATAGGCTGAGCCAGATCCAGAGAGCTGTCGGTCTTCTGTTGGAGCCAATGAAATCACAGTTATCTTTGCGAGCCAACCAGAAGAATCGTCAGAGACTCTTTTGATTGGCTGTGAGCTTCTATGCACCCCCTCTCTTGTCTCGACTGTTTTTCAACTCGCTGCTTTACAAAACCATGCTACAATGATATGAGCAAGTATAAACAAGAAGAGAAAACATTTAGTCATTTTTGAGGAAGTTTATGGTTATATGCAAAATCATTATTTGTATATGCTTGACAGTCTATGGTTACTACACAGCTATTTGTTTTTTTGTCAACTTCAAATCGGTCAGTTTAAATGATTTAATAAGTACTCGCGGTTTTATCCGTTTAACAAAGCTGGAGTTCCTATAATTTCTCTAAACTTTTAGTTTTTTTGTTCAATGTTTGATGTACATAGATGTAACAAAGATGATAATGTTTTGGTGTTTGTTATTAAATGTTACGTATATATTTGTTGTAATACTGTTTAATAGCTGTCTCTGACTCCTGCAGGTGATTTTGAACCAGCACATTCCTGCAGATTATCTGCTCCATGTTTGTCAGCGGATAGGCCCGCTTATAGAGAAGGAGATCCCACCTAGTGTTCCTGGAGTCCAAACACTTCTAGGACTGGGAAGACAGTCCTTACTTCGTACCACAAAAAGTGAGCATTTCCCTCCCACCCATCTTTTCTTCTGTATTTATGGAAAGTCCAATACTGTTGTTATTGTTTAGATTTATTTTTATTTATGTGGTTTGTTGCAATAGATCTGTTTCTAAATCGGTTATCATTCACTATGTGTTTTTTAATTCAATACCTGTGTAATTTAGGTTGTAGCCACAAAGTATGCAGTGGCTCAGCTGTCGCTGCACTCCACCGAGGACGTCCACCAGAACCTCCAGTCAGCAATGGAGACACTCCCAATGTTGGTGTGTGAAACTTTTACTGTTTTATTTATTTATACCCATTATGCTTCTAGACCATTTGAGTTAAGTCTGCTTTAGCAGTGTGTTGCTTCCACTAATCATTGTTGTCTGTATTCATATCAAGTGTCCATCATGGGTGCTCGCCAGGCCACAGGCACAGCTCGTTTCGGCCAGGTCCTGCCGTCTTCCTCCTACCAGCACATGAAGATACACAAACGTATCCTTGGCCACCTTTCTTCAGTCTACTGTGTAGCCTTTGACCGCACCGGCCGTAGGATATTTACGGTGAGTGATTATTTCTGGGTCAGATGAATATAGCAAAAAAAACTTTATCTGTAGTTTCTCACTAGTTGTGTTTCCATCGGTTGGGTCACATTTTAGCAAACCATTCATGCAAATAGTTCAAATGCAAAGGAGGCATCTCTCCATTAGCAGGGTTGAAGTACGTAAATTAAAAAATCCTTATTAAAGGTAAAGTTCTATTCACAAACACATTTATGTCACAGATTTCATTGGATTCTCCAGATTTGTGGATAGCTAGACAGGTGACAAAACCAACAGTCAACGAAGAAAAATGTTTTTGTCAGCCACACATGGGTGATATAGAGAAGCAAACCTCTATAGAAACAATAGCTAAATATATTGGAATAATATATTAAATAACATGTTCTATCAGTTATGAACTAATTTCACTTTTCATTGTCACAAAAATACTTTTCTTCAGTTCAAAAAGAGGCGTCAACTGGACACAAACAATGCTTACAATAAGCCTGTTTGTGACAATGGACGCTCTTCAGTCAAAGCCAGTTCCCAATTAAACTGTCTTATTTATTTTTTGCCAATGTCTCATTTGTTTTAGGGTTCTGATGACTGCCTGGTGAAAATCTGGTCCACAGATGACGGCCGGCTCTTAGCAACACTCCGCGGCCACTCCGCAGAGATCTGTGACATGGCCGTCAACCACGAGAACACCCTCATTGCCTCAGCAAGCTGTGACAAAACCATCCGAGTGTGGTGTCTGCGTACCTGCGCACCCATCACTGTTCTGCAGGCCCACGGTGCCTCCATCACATCTATACAGGTGAGGCTGATGCATTTTAAAGGAATAACTGAACTGGGACTTTACCAAATGTCTACTTTTTTCTTTTTTCTTTTTACAAATTAGGTTTTGGAAAATATCCTCAATGTGAATAAAGGGATTTTTCTGAATATATGAGTTAGTGTGTTTTTTTATTGAAACAACTTTCTTTATTGAATGTGAGCCTCCCTTTGTTGGGCCAGCAGTGAAAATGTTGTTTTGAAAGGCTAAACGCAGACAACTATGGATTGAAGCAGAATATTTTGTTAGATTAAATATAATTCTTTGTTATAGCCCTAAACTCAAAGAAATCTACGAATACACCATAATGCAAGTCTTCACTTTCACTATACCTTTCTGCACTTGTTAAACACGTGTTAAATGTTGCTCAGTCCTTGCCTGTGACTAATCACTGACTTTCTATCTCCTTAGTTTTGTCCTGCTATCAAAGGGACAACGCGGTACCTTGGCTCCACCGGTGCAGACGGCATGGTGTGTTTCTGGAAATGGCACTCGCTCAGCATGAAATTCCAGTAAGTGTTTGAAACATTAGCTCGACTGTTTCTTCCTCTAGTAAAATAAAGTTGCTCTTTTTCATGGAAATAACAGATTTTGTGTTTCTCCTCTTTTCACAGCGATCAACCAGTCAAGTTTGTTGAGCGGTCACGTCCAGGAGTACAGGTCTCCACTTCATCTTTCAGTAGTGGTAAGTGCGTTTCCCTGCCTGCCTGGTAACATAACTAAGCTGCTGCAAGCAGAAAACCCAACCCAGACAACTAACAACCTATCTTTTGTCTTAGTATTTAAGTAAACAAATGACTTAATCTGCTATTGTTTAGTTAAAGGTCAAGGTATTTTTTTATTGGTATTTAAAGTCATACAAAATGCAATAAATCATGTTTCTGCTCCAACAGAGCCCCATCCCTTTTGTAGGTTGTTGTAGACTGAATGTGTCCTTGTCTTAATAGGTGGTATGTTCATGGCTACTGGTGGCACTGATCATTTGATCAGAGTCTACTACCTTGGTGCTGAAACTCCTGTGAAGGTCTCTGAAATGAATGCACACACGGTAAGAAACAAAATGCAGCAGCTGCATTATTCTTGTTCCACTCTGTTTAACTTAATTCAAACGAGATCTCTCTTTAACTTGCAAATATCTTCTTTTCCTGTTTTTAGGATAAAGTTGTAGTCGTCCAGTTTAGCAATAACAGTGACAGGTGAGTGTGTTTGCTGAGATCGTAAACTTTAAACTGTCTTTTGTGTGGTTTTCGAGCCTCTGACAGTGTATATCTGTCCAGCCTAAGGTTTGTGAGCGGCAGTCGTGACGGCACAGCCAGGATCTGGCATTACCAGCAACAAGAGTGGAAGAGTGTCACTTTAGACATTGCTGCCAGGCTGCCGGGGTAAGCGACTGAACTGTATTACAGAATTGAATTCATGATGCCTTTTCTGTCTCAGTAAACCGCTTAGTATTTCATGTCTTATGGGATATTTTCCTTCCAGGAGTACTGTCGCAAATGGGGATGATAAAACCAAGCTGGTGCCGACCATGGTGGCATGGGACCGTGCAGACCGCACTGTCATCACAGCAGTGTCAAACTACCTGCTCAAAGTGTGGAGCACAACCACTGGACAGCTGCTGCATGTTTTATCTGTGAGTGGCTGAAGCTGGTACTGCACAGAAATGAACAAAAAAAGCTTTTTGACCAACTGACCGCCCTGAATGTTTGTGCTCTCTCTGTTCAAGGGTCATGATGATGAGGTGTTTGTGCTCGAGGCTCACCCATTTGACTCCCGCATCATGCTATCTGCCGGCCACGATGGCAACATTTACATGTGGGACCTCGCCAAAGGAGCCAAGATCCGCAACTACTTCAACATGGTAATTGATCAACCACGAGAATCACCCATCAGTCATGTTTTCTTTATGCTATCATTGAGTTCATTTTAAAATATTTTGTTTCCAGATTGAAGGACAAGGCCACGGTGCTATTTTTGACTGCAAGTTCTCCGCTGATGGACAGCATTTTGCCTGCACTGACTCACACGGCCATTTGCTCATCTTTGGCTTCGGCTGCAGCAGACCATATGAGAAGGTAACGGCACGTAACTGTTGGTTAAAACATATTTACTCTATAAAATCACTCTATTTCCTATTTTAGGAACAACATTCGGAATAAATGCAGTTAGACCAGTGTGCCGTGAGAGATCGTCAGGTGTGCCGTAGGAAATTATCCAACTTTTAAATTTTTTTATCAATTTTCTCCAACAGCACTCGTAGCTCCGACACCCCCCTCGCGCCCTGAAATTCAAGTTTTTTGTTTTCCTCCTGCCTTGCGCATTCACATTCCCTCCTCCCGCACACACCCACAGAGCGGAGGAAAGGGGACCAGCACCAGCCCCCCACAAACCTGTTTGAGAAACATTGTAGAGGGTATTTTGCCCAGGTATGAATACAGGTGTGCCTTGAGATTAGGCTTGGGCTTTGTGTGCCTTGGCCACAGAAAGGTTGAAAACCACTGAGTTAGACAGTATGGTGAAATTTGTGGTTACACATACTTTTCTTTAATCATAAAATTTAAGAGTGAATTTAAGTGTCACCAAAGGTTTAAAGTCTGAAACATTGTTGGGAAGACTGCTAATAGCCATAAAGTAGCTCTTTTAACTTAATGTGTCCTGGTCTGCCTTTTCGGAAGGGGAAAAGCAAGCAGCACAGAACTGTTTTCCCCTCATTATCAACAAACATTTATTATTGATTCCCTCCAGATTCCTGACCAGATGTTCTTCCACACGGACTACCGACCTCTTATTCGTGACTCTAATAACTACGTGCTGGACGAGCAGACGCAGCAAGCCCCACACCTCATGCCTTCCCCCTTCCTGGTGGACGTTGATGGAAATCCTCATCCTCCTCTCTACCAGCGCCTGGTGCCAGGAAGAGAGAACTGCAAGGAGGATCAGCTAATACCCCAGCTAGGATACATGGCTAACAGTAAAACATGCTCCCTCATTTACTCACAACATTCAGAATGCTTGCAAAGTTTGAACATAGAAAGTATAACTGACAATTTGACCCAAGATCTGCTTTTTTTCTGCTGCTTAGGTGACGGAGAGTTGGTTGAGCAGGTACTTGGCCAGCAAACAGCAGAAAACAGAGAAAGCCTTTTGGACAATCTGATCAGACAGTTGCAGGATGAGCAGGACGAGCGTGAGAACACAGATCAGCCTGAAGAAGCAGAGGGTATGTTTTTCTTAACATTATGTAAGACATTTCTTACACTGATTTATCTCTGTGATATGCAGTATAACGCCAGGTTCACACTGGACGCCAATTTCGGAGGAGCGCTGATGCGTCCTTTCGGCTCCCATGTAGGCCAATTGACACAGGACGTCCCCGCGGCCGGCTCACAATCTTCAGCGATTGTTTTGTTGTCTCGTCTATTTCTTCCGTGTACTGTGTGCAAATGTGGCAAGAAAAAACACTGATAATCTACTATAAACGATATAAATTACATATTATATAAAATATAAGTTATTTTAACTCTGATAGAGGGATAGAGTTTAGCTCTATTCCTTAATTTACATTACGTGGCGCCTGGCGTCCAGTGTGAACCTGGCGTATCAGTATGTTCAGAGTGTATTCAGTTTGTGTGTGGATACTCGATTTTAAATAGTTACCATATATTGCCATAAATACCATATTTCCCATGTAACATCTTGTTATCACAAACACATCTGTTGTTGTTTTTAACAGGTGATGAAGCAGAGGGGGAGGCCTCCTCTCCGTCTTCTGAACCACGCAGAAGTGGGCAGGTGGACGGGGTGTGGCAGATGCAGCACAATGCCCTACGTAGTCAAGTGGCCACCGAGAGGGACCTGCTGGCCTGGAGCCGCAGAGTGATGGTCAATGAAGTGCCGCAAGGGATATCCAGGTGAGGCAGATACAGAGAATTCTATTTAGATGTTAGGACATTACTGAGAAATGAGATCAGTCAAATGTATCTTTTTTTAGTAATTGTGTACATTTCATGATTTTATTAGAGTTTTGGAGGAGTGCAGAAAAGCCAAAGGAGACATGGAATGTTCTCTATACAATGCAGAGAGGAGGAAGAAACCATTATCCTGCACGCCAAAGGTACGCTCCTCTTCACTTTATGGTTGTTTTCCCAAGTCAAAAATACTATCCATCTGTGTCAATTCATTCCTGCTCTATTTATTTTCCGCACTTTGCAGAGCGATCTGCTGACTTCACGCCTGCGCTCCCTGCGGCCGACCAAGAAAAAGCAGCAGCGCCACGCCTATCAGACCCGCTCAGCTCAAGAACGCCGTCCTAGGAGCAGGAGTCGAAATTCCAGCAACCGACGTGGCACTGACAGCCAGATGGACTCTGACAGCGACGGGAATGTAGGTTCCGTCTTTGTACTCCACATATCCAAACATGACATGATGCTGTGGAGCACCGTCTGTTGACTACCATTCATAGTAGTTATGGTGCTTTCTGTCTTTTTGTTGACAGGCTGCAGAACAGGTGGAGCAAAGCGAAGCCTCCTCAGATGGTGAAACTCAGTGGCAGAGTGAAAGCAGCTCCAGGTGAATATATTTTGTCTGAGCAGTGTTTTCAAGATGTAGTTATAATCACCCAACTAACTAACTCTTTCATTCTCAGTGACTCCTCCAGTGAGTATTCTGATTGGACGGCCGACGCTGGGATCAACCTCCAGCCGCCAAAGCGACTGACCAGGAAGCCCGTACAGCCCCAAGGTTATAGCAGCTCGGAGGAGGAAGAAGGCGATGGCAAGGCAAAGGAGGCCAGGAAGAGGGACAATGAGAAGAGGAAGAAGCCTAAGGAGACCAAACGGGTACGGTAACATGACCTCCTGTACTCTCAGTGAAAACATCTTCACAGAAATGTTTTACTTAAACATGTTCTAATTGGATATACCTAGAAACCCACGTCCTCTCTGGCTGGACTTGATGCGGAGGAGTGGCTGCCACCATCATGGATAATGGAGACCATCCCACACCGCTCTCCTTTTGTTCCACAAATGGGAGATGAGGTAAGGAGTGTCACCCTCATATCAAACGGAATAATACATTTCATTACATGCAGTTGGATCATGAGTCTCCTGTCCTCCTCCAGCTCATCTACTTCAAACAGGGCCATCAGGCCTACGTCCGTGCTGTCCGCAGGTCCAAGGCCTACAGCATCAACCCTCAGAAACAGCCGTGGAACAGACTCGACCTCAGGGTGAGGCGCACTTTTATTTAAAAGCCAGTGTTGTGTACATGCTCTATTAGATGAGCTGTTCTGAGAGTCTGGAAAAAACATGTGCGACACCGTGGCGCTCGGGATGAATTGTAATAACTTTGGTAATCCTCTGACTTTTCATTTAGCGCCACCATCAGGTCAAAATTTCAGTATGTCCCTTTCTTTTCTTTTTTTTTTTTTATTGTTTTATGAGCAAAACTAATGACATGCCCATCAGCCAGCTGTGCTTCGTTCTAATTAGCAAATGTAAGCATGCTAACATGCTGAACTAGGGTCAAACATTATACCTGCTAAACATCCGCATGATAGCATTGTCATTGTGAGCATGTTAGCATTTAGCTCAAAGCAATGCTGCAGGTCTGCTGCTTGTATCATCTCCCATACAGCTGTTGTCTTTGGCTTCTTGCACAATCGTTGCAGTGCGGTGTGAAAAGGGGAAAAATATTATTGGTGTTGTTGTGAATGCAAACAAGTTGTGGAGAGAACAGCAAGAGTCTTGAATCTGAATTCAACACTAATCACCACTTACAGTATCTGACTTTGTCTCAAATGAGCTACAACAACACATTTGTGTTAAGAGTGTACCTCTGTGAGCAGCCATAACTTGTTTTCATTTGTCTTCTATGAAAAGTTCTATTCGTCATCATCTTCGTCATTCATGCAGAGTTTTACCTTCAGTATTCAGTATGTCTTTTATTTTGCCCCCTTCAGGACCAAGAATCTGTGAAGGTGGTTGGAATTAAATATGAAGTGGGACCTCCTACCCTCTGCTGCCTAAAACTGGCTTTCTTGGACGCAGTCTCAGGGAAGATGACCAACGATTCTTTCTCCTTGAAGTAAGCATTTATATAAAATAGAGATAAGATAATAAATGTTATTTGAAGCATGTGCATTTCATTTAATTTTTTTCATTTCCACACTAAAGGTACCATGACATGCCTGATGTCATAGATTTTCTGGTACTGCAGCAGTTTTACAACGAGGCTAAAGAGCACAACTGGCAGCAAGGTGAGTGTTTAGAAGTGATGTGTTTACCAGAAACTGATATTCTTCAAATATAAGGTGAGAGGGGTCTAATGTTATACTACCAGCCAGAGACAATATTTCTTTTAGTTTATGCAGTTTGAAAACTTGACCCACAATATTTAAGCAGATCTGTAGAAGTCTAGCTTTGAGCTGAACATGTTAATTGTTGTGGAGAGTGCACTTCACTTCAGTGTGTTTCATCCTGTCTCCACTCCGCTCTCTTCAGGTATGAGGTTCCGCAGCATCATCGATGACGCCTGGTGGTTCGGCTCTGTGGAGGATCAGGAGCCTCTGCAGCCAGAGTATCCAGACAGCCTGTTTCAGTGCTATGCAGTAAAGTGCGTCTAAAGAATCAACAGTGCTCTCTGTTTGTATCATGCTCTTCTTTGCTGACCCGATGGCTCTTTTCATATAAGTTAAATCAAATAAGCAGTTGTAATCTCTGTTTGATAACTAATTCATGTTTTATTTTCTTGTTTCAACAGGTGGGATAATGGTGAGCGGGAGAAAATGAGTCCCTGGGACATGGAGCCTATTCCCGAGGAAGGTCAGTGGTATTATTACTATGAGATCTCCACCTGGTTATAAACCTGTGCAATGTTTAATGTGTTGGTTTATAAGATTACAGTCCGGATGCCAAAGGAATGACATTTGAGCTTGAAGTGTGGACGTTCTTCTGCAGCTTAATTGTCCACCATAAAAACAGCAGATAAATATGCATACTGCATGATGCACAATTTCCATTCAATTTGGACAATATATTAATCTCATAGGAATTTACTATAATATAACTCCTATCTGCTTAGATTGTTTTAGAAGAAAAGAAGTGTTGTATCAAGATTGTGTGGCTGATAATTATCTGTATCACTTGTACTTTTGAGCAATTCACTTAATACTTTTCCATTTTCTTACACATTTTGTGGCTCCATCAGCTGCGTTGCCTGAGCAGGTGGGTGATGGCGTGGAGGTGGCAGAGGAGGAGCTAATGGCTCTGCTTTACACGCCTCAGGAAGGAGAATGGGGCGCTCACACACGAGATGAAGACTGTGAGAGAGTCATCCATGGAATCGATCAGCTTCTCACACTAGGTAGGCCACTGAAGGGTCTATGACAGTTTGTTTGTTACGGGAAAAGTCTGAGCCCTTTCACGTCTGCCATGTTTGACCTCACTCCTGTTTGTCCACAGATGTAGCCAAGGCATTCGCGTCACCAGTAAATCTGCGGGACTACCCTCTGTACTGCACTGCCGTTGCTTACCTCACTGACCTCAGCACTATCCACAAACGACTGGAGAACCGCTTCTACAGGTGAAGCAGCACACAATCATAAGCGCACAAATTTTGTGTTACTTTTGTCAGCTTTCTTTTCTCCTTTCTTAATCCTGTGGCCTTTTTTTAGTTTTTTTTAAATCATATTTTCAAGTCACGTTTTAGTTGCCTAAAAGTCTTGTTTAGTATCATCTTAGTAAAAAGATGACTGCTTATTGTGTGCTGCCGGTGTAGCACACAAGACACAAAACTGCTGCATTGAAGAAGACAAAATAGATTTTGGTAAAGTTTTACGTTGGTGCCGACTCGTCATCATCTCACTTTAGTCATGGGAAAAAGGTCATTGATTTAACATATTTAGTCATAGTTTACGATAATAAAATGCACATTGGTCCGGATGCCAAAGGAATGACATTTGAGCTTGAAGTGCGGATGTTCTTCTCTGCTGCAGGCGGATCTCTGCATTAATGTGGGAGGTGCGCTATATTGAACACAATGCCCGCACTTTCAACGAACCCCAGAGCCCCATTGTAGCAACTGCCAAGGTGGTGACTGACATTCTCCTGCACTACATTGGGTGAGACTCTACACAGCTCATGTTATAGTCGCCTCATAGATATACTGGGGTGACAATGATGAATACTCGTGCACATGTGTCTGATGCCTCTGTCTCCTTCAGGGACCAGAGCTGCACAGACCTCTTGGATCTGTATCACAAACTGAGGTCTGAGATCAGCAGTGGAGGAGAAGCTGAGGTAAGAGTTGTGTTGTTTTTTTGTTTTTTGACATTATGGTGACATCTTTTTCTTTAGATTACTGTTTCTTTTTGTAATTAGTCATTTAGGTTTTGTATGTGTTCCTCTGCAGGTCGAATTGGACGTGGACTCTGACACTCCGGGCACATCTACAGGACAGCGGGTAAGAGGCACCAGAGTCCAGTGGCCCACAACAATAAAATCCTCAGCAGTAGCTCCAGTCTTATTAATAATATAATATAATTTCATCTTCTCTCTGCCAGGGAGCCGACCAGAATTCCAAGAAGCGTGGTGTGCTTTTGGATGTGAAATTTTGGCGAGGTCAATGCAAAGAGCTGGTGCGTCGAATGATCGTCTCGCCAGATTCAGAGGCGTTCAGGCAGCCCGTGGACCTCTTTGAGTACCCGGTAAACTCCCTTCACACAACTTGAAATAACATTAGAAATGCATGCCAAGGTTGTGAAAGTAAAAGCTGAAGTCAAATTAAAATGAACCTCTCGGCTTTCAACCTTGTTTTGTGCAGGACTATCGAAACATCATCGACACTCCCATGGATCTGTCTACAGTGTCAGAGACGCTGGTCGCAGGGAATTATGAAAGCCCGATGGAGTTTGCCAAAGACATGCGCCTCATTTTCAGCAACTCAAAAGCGTACACGCCTAACAAGAAATCACAGGTGAAGCAGCATCCCTGCAGCTATATGTCTAGCAAAGTGGGAGTCTTGTAGATTCACTCTGACTTTCTTGTTTTATTTCTAGATCTACACTATGACCCTCAGCTTGTCGGCCGTCTTTGAAAAAAACATCATCTCCATCATCTCCGACCACAAGTCCGCCATGCAGAATGAGCGGCGGACTCGTCAGAGACTCAGTTACAGGGACAGAATGCACAATGGAGGCAGCTCCCCACCTATTAGTCCATCCCCAAGGTGCCTCATTCACAAACCTGCCAGTCTACACTCCTCATTATCAAATGATCTTGTTTTACACTTGAATTCAGCTTGAAGTCTTGTGCTGGTTTCAAGCTTTACATTTACGCAGATGGAAGTTGCAGGCATCCTGCTGAAGTATAATGTAATTAATTATTCTGAAATGTTGCTTCTTTTCTCCGTTTCCATATGTCCAGCCCTAAAGGGAAGCACAAGTCAGGGAAGGTGTCGAAGCCAAAAAAATCCCAGACCTCAACGAAAAATCGTTCTCAGAGAACACATCAGGGTACGGCTGCACTGTTGTGGCTTCGTGTGTTTTTATGGCCCGGTGTTGTGCAGGATCTTGCTGTAAATTGTTGTTGGTAGCAGTGTAAAACAATCATTACCAACATTATAAATTATTAGGTCATTATTTTTATAGGATTTATATCTCCACTTATCAAAGCATCATATTATGTGTTTTAATGGTTTCTGACTGTAAAAGAAAATTGAGTTTCCTTTTATAAAAGCCTATTGTAGCCAACAGTAATTATATATATATATATATATATATATATATATATATATATATATATATATATATATATATATATATATATATATATATATATATATATATATATATATATATATATATATATATATATATATATATATATATATAACTGAAATGTAATGCATTATACTGCGGACGTCCTTTGAAAAGTATTATGATTACAGGCCTGATTAGTAATTAGCCGTCTGTTGATGTTTTAGCTCAGCAAAGCAGCAGTGTAGCAGAGGAGGAGGAGGAGGAGGAAGAGGAGGAGGATGATGATGAGGACAACCAGCCTTCTTCGCCAAGTTCAGGGACGAGCAGCGAGAGCAGAAGCCAAGGGCTGCATCGTGTGACCCGCAGCCAGGCGACTCCAGTGAAGAAGTCAGGTACGACTAGCGATACACTTTTACCAAAACTAGAGCTGCAACGACAGAAAAATAATAGCCAACTGTTTTGATACTCGATCGTTTAAGTAATGTTTCATGCAAAGATTTCAGAAAATTGTGTTTTCCAGCCTCTCAAATATGGACATTTCCTGCCTTTCTCTGTTTTGTATCATATTACACTGAATATCTTTGGGTTTTAGACAAAACAAGACATTTAAAGTCATCATCTTGGACATTAAGAAACTGGGATGGACATTTTTCACCATTTTTGACATTTTATAGACAAATCGATTTTAAATCTAGAAAAAAAACAGCTGATTAATCCTCTTGTGTTGCATCAGGCCACCAGCGTAACCTGCTTCTAAGCAACGGCTCCAGACAGCGCCGCGGGCGGGATACGCCGCAATCTGACGATGATGATGATGACGACGATGATGATGATGATGATGAAGATGAAGAGGAGGAGGAAGAAGAGGCAGTGGTGGTGGTGGCAGCGGCGGTGGTGGCGGCGGCGGCGGCGGCGGTGGCAGCGGCATCCGGATCCAACAGCTCCTCGTCGGATTCATCCTCAACCTCATCATCCTCTTCTTCCTCTTCGTCGTCAGACAGCGACAGCTCAGACTCTGAGATGGAGAAGTACGTGGAAGGGGGGGATCACGACTACAGCAAAGCGCCCTGCCTGTCAGTACGCGTCTCGGCTAAGGGTAAGGTGGCGGCCTCAGGGAAAAGGAGACACAAAGGAGGAGAGGACGCGGCACAGAGACCTAAAAGAGCACGAGTGGAGCTGCCGGTAGAGGAGGAGGAAGATGAGGATGAAGAGGAGGAGGAGGAGGAGGAGGAGCAGCCGCAGCAGCAGCAGCAGCAGCAACCGGTGGATGTAAGACATGAAGGGAATGAGGGAGAGCAAGAGGAGGAGGAGGAGGAAGAGGAAGAGGAAGAACCTGAGGAAGAGGAGGAGCCGGAGGAGGAGGAGGAACCCGAGGGGCAGGACGATGAGGACAACTCTGATGAGGCGCAGGAAGGAGCTGCAGCGGCACCAGCAGCAACTGGCCGTATGAGAGGCAACCAGTGCAGGTCTCGGCGGGTAAGCACGCGCAACCAGGGCCGCAGGACAGTCCTGTACCGGGACGAGTCAGAGGACGATGGCCATGGGTCGAAGGAAGACCCCCTCAACCTGGGCAGGTCCCGCTCAGGACGGGTACGTCGCATGACTGAGAAAGCCCGTGTCAGCCACCTCATGGGCTGGAGTCATTGACCTCAATAAAAAAACTGTTAAACATGAGTAATACTTCAGGGATTATTTTTTCTTTTTGTACAAGTGTATATATAATATATAAATGATTTTTCATTTTTATCTGAGACTGCTTATGACTCTCAAACTGATAGCTGGTGCTCATGATGTGTTGCCAAGGAGGAGTTTCCTTTCCTGGTCCACAGAGCCACTGTTCAACACGAACACTCTCCAACTGGACTAACTCACCTCGGCCTTACTGCTCGCTGGAGGAGCCTTTTAAGATGCGGCGCTGCTCCTCTTCCTCGTGTGCGTTTCACGTCCAGCACTAAACACTACACCCCTCTGTCTCCTCCTCGTCCCTCCCACAACTTTTCTTACTCCTGGTCACCAAAGAAGGATGCGGAGATGCCAAAAAATGGTGCTCATATTTTACTTCTCTGTTGTTTTTCCTCAACGAGTAATCTTACAAAACTCTTCGCGGTAGTGGTTCAGTCACGACCACAGTGAGACGTGTGCAGTATCACTTAAGACCACCGATGTCAACTTTTTTGGTACTTTCCTCACAACCACAAGCCTTAGTTTGCAGAGCTCGCGTCATTCAGATTCATCTGTGGCTCGAGTCCAGTGTAGTGGGCACTAGCAATACTTGGGGTTCAGAGTGACTTCAGTCAGTAGAATACAGTACCATAGTAATATCTCAACTCCTACAGCGCTCGTCGGACAACTTGATGTCCTTGGCCTGTGAATGTTAAATGTTTTCCCTGCTTCCCTGTCGTGGTGGTTACTGTTTTTTTTTTCTGGCTCTTCAATTCTGTTATTTAGTTAGAATTAGGTGCGGTTTTTTCTTGCTATTTTTTTTTAAAGGGTAAAAGTGATTTTCTGGGGTACAAAAGCCACTGCCTCCTGTTTTGTATTTTTTCTGTCGTACTCCCTGGTGGATCAGACATCCATTCATTCATGGTTGCTTCCATCACACCTCCACTAAGCATGTGCAAAAAGCAAGGGGTCCCTAGTGTACTCTCTTCCACAGAAATATTTATTTTTCCATTGTATTATATCAAGGTTACTTTTTCGTACGTTAACAGTGATGAGGAAAGTATTTGCACATTTATCTACTCCTCGTGGCAGCTGAGTAATAAAAATATTGGAGAAAGAGATGATTTTTGTGTAAGAATGTTTGAATGTGCCAGGACACATTCAGTCTTTTTTTTTTCTTTCTTTTTTTACTTTGATCAAGTTAAACAGGATAAACTGCTTTCAACGTGTGTGCGATGAAGCTGAAGGTCTCATCTGATCGGCAATCCTTATCATGCTTCTCTTTTTATAAAGCAAAGGTAGCAACAGTGGATAAGCCCTTCGTTAGTATGTGGTGCCATTTATTCCCCCCTTGTTTCTAACCATCTATGGACTGATGCGTTTTCTGGCTCCGGGTAGATCATCTGCACGTAATACTGCTTTTTCCACTACAATCAGGTGTTTGTGTCAGAATCACTGTGTGTAGCTTTTTCTGCCTAGTTTTTTAATTAGTGATTCTTCATTGTCAATCAGCTCGTCTTTCTCATGGAATTAGATACCTTGTTGTTGTACCAATAATGTTTACTGTGGTTGTTGGTTGGTAAATCATATGAGACAGCAGGAGAAACCAGGAAAGCTGACTCATAAATGATCATTTCAACACTGGGTGCTCTAATCCGAACACACCTCCTCATCACTCGCTGACGTAAGAGAGAGGCTTTGGAGGTTATTTTCTCTTTTTTTTTTTTTTTGAGCTGAAGAGTTTGAGTGTCAGGTGCTCAGATATAAAAACACACAAATCAGCATCAAGGGTGCTCCAGGCGGCAGCATTAACCGTCGTCTTGAAATGATTCTGGCCGAGTGTGAGAAGACTATGATTCATATTTTAGAATCTTATTTTCATATAGTACATGGCTCTTGAAGCGTCAGATTAGTTGAAGACAAAATACAACTATAACATTCTACTGTAGGTGGATTAAGATACCCGTCTTTTATACACAATGTTTTGATTGTATGTGTTTTCTTTTTTAATAAAAATAAAATTGGATTTCTCCTTAAATTCATTTGTTGGTTTGGTCTGCTGCTTTCTGGATGTTTGTGTTCTCGTTCTTTGATGATTGTCGGTGTAAAACCAGCAGAAGCTTCAAAAGCTGCTCCCCAGCACGTAGAGTGGATCATCTTTATGATCGTTGGGTCATAAAAATGTGCACTGAAGGCAAATATTCAATAGGTACAGAATACTGGGACTGTAGCGACCGTGATAGGCCGCTGTACACCTAACTACCATTTTGCAACTGCGTTTACTGCATTAATGCACTGAGCTGGGGTGAGTCAGACGAGGAACAAACAAGGTTGAGCTGTGACGCACTGTGTTCTGCCACACCTAGAAACTGCAGAGACGCTAGAGGATCATGGGAATTAAAATGGATCAATGCATAAAGTAGTAAAGGTCACTTTTTAAAAGAGTGCTGATGGTGCAAAGCAAAGTGTGTCACATGTGTACATACTGGTGTTGAGAACACGTGTAGAGAAAAAGATGACCAGGTGAATACATGAGATGTGCTATCACACTAAAGAAAACACCCTAATTATAAATATGTATTAAGTGATTACTGAAAATTACTATTGGAACCAATGCTGATAATATTAAGGGACTAAAATGTGACCGGACTAAAAGGCAGAGTTTACACAATAGTGGGAATAGCAGTGTGCAGATGTTCAGATTCTGGTTAGGGCAGGAAATATGTCCAGGTAAAGATTGCCTGTGTTCTATATTTCATCAGAGTTAAAAACAGGATTAGGATTACATAGTCTGTATGTATACATGCAGGAATGCAGCAATAGACATGTGATGCTGGTGTTTTTCATCAGATAATCAGGTATCAGTTGTGGTACACGTGTATAGTCCATATAAAACAGTTAGGAACTATGAACAACCTTCAAAGCTAAATTATTTATTTTTGTGCAAATGTCCCGAGAAAAGAAGTGAAACTTTTAGGATGTATTTGTGCAAAGAGCAATCGGGACTCAAGAGTCCTATCCGTACTTAAGAACAGGATATTCTTATAGTATGTCAGTGTTGATGAGGATCAGCAGGAGAGTGGGCGTCCAGGCTGCATGCAGGCTTTGCAATGAATGAGGCTGTGAAAGTGCAAACATTATTTTTTATTTCCAACTAAAACACTAATGCTTCAAACAACAACAGGCTTTTACCGCAATTCTAACTGACTTTCTTTGTTTTGGAAAAAAATGCAATTCACTTTAAAGTATAATTAAAATGTTAATATATTTACTGGATTGGCTGAAAAAACTGCAGCTGTTCAAAACCAAACTGGCCTGAATGAAAGTGAACTTGTGATGCGTTTAGAGGAGAAATTAAATCGGGGAGAGAAAAAAGCGACTTTAAGTAATCTGGAAAAGTTTCATTTAAATAAATGTTGAGTCACTATCGATGATGATGATGATACACAATGATGAATGAGAGGATACAATGGTGATTGAGCTGATGAAAGGCCGTATTACTGTGGCGACATTCCCGGGAACATTCACATGCGTTGATCCCTTAAAAGCGAGATCCAAAAACACACTGAGTTACTGCTTATCAACGTAGAACTAAGCGGAACTTTAAAATGTAACCACTCAAATAAATAAATGATCTAAACAGTGCTTTTAGGACATGCGTGTGTATAATGAGAAACATATCAAAACAAAAAGATTCTGCAAACCTGCATATGCTTGGAAGATGCAACCTAATGAAAATAAAACTGAAAGAGAAACTCAGACCACCAATGGAAGACTGCAGACAAAGAGCAGTTGGTGCATTATATTTATTTCCACATTAACACAACAATCTGACCAACTACATATCATAACAGGAATATTTTTGAAACAGTTCGATACACAACACGTCCAAGTCTCGAGATCGATACACCACTTCAAAACCACACTAGACGTTTTCAATATTTAGTCGTAGATTCTCGAGTCAGAAACTTCATTACTCAACAACAGCTATGAGCATTTACATTGTGCTTCAGTCTCAGATTTAGTGTGAACATCCCACACATCCTAACTTGTGCTTAAATGTCCTTTCCTTTTTTTAAATACTGAATACATGTACTGTATGCATACACAATGAACAAACACACAGGGACAGAGTGCAATAACTGCTAGCTGCATTGACTGCTTGATTATTTGAAATGTGCGGTAACATTGTAGCACTCAGGCAAAACCCTAACAGAACATTCACTAACACCGACTACAACACACAACTGTCATCATGTAACACACACAGGAAGTCTATTCAGCCTGTTGGACATGAGGAAAAACAGAATTCAACATGCTCGCTTCATTTTCAGCAGAAAAAAACAACAAGACAGCCAAGGCTTTCATTATAATACCAACAGGAGGTGATTCCGTGGGATGTTTCTCCGATATGGAATAATAGGAGAATCTATCTGATAATATCCAGGGAGATATGGCCTCAATGGAAAAGCAAGAATAAACACTCCCTAACATCACAACATGTCACTGATTGTGAGTTTGATTGAAGTTAGGGGTCAGATCTTTTAATGGAAGCGCAAAGGAGAGTTCTGTTTTTCTCATCTTAAAGTTATATTTTACAGCTTTTCTTTGCATAAATAAGCTTTTGATGTTCAAAGAAAACAATAAAAGGCCCCCAAAACTATTTTCTTGTCATTATGAGAGATTGAGTCGTACAAGATAACACATTTTGAACAGTTTTTCAGAGATTTCTTAATTGATGTTTTTGTCAGTTTCTAATTTTGCTTGAAAAATGCGATGTTGTTGTTTTCTCATTTTGCCAGGCCCCTGTCAATCAAATCTGATCAAAACAATAAATAAAGATATTTTCCAAAGAAATTTACTCTCTCTTGTAATTTCCATAGAGCCAAACCTTGGACTTCTTAACTCTACCTTTGAAATTAGGTGTTTACATTCACAAATATAGAACAATATCATGAAAATACCACAGCAGATTGTGTCTAATGTATGCCCTCAGTAAATGATGTCCTATTTCTATACAGTGAATACACAGGTACAGTCTGAAATTTACTCCGCAGAGACTGATGATTCACAAAACAGCTATATGTTTTTCAGAAACCTCAGAACACTTTCAACACCTCAGAAACGTTATAATTTTGCAAGCTTTAACCGAATTAAGGTTTTTGCTGCCAACAGGTATTATGTTTTTTTTAATGTCGGAGAAGTGCATCTTAAAGCCATAGAGAAGCGTCACATTACAACATTCTCCTCGACAGGGGATGGTGACTAAAGAGACCCGCCAAAGCTGAGCTGAAACAGCTGTGAACAAACTCCCTCCACTTCAATGAAATCCTCTCTACGAGCTCTCTGAAAAGTGGGCTCATAGCGTTTCTTTCCTTTTCAAAGTGTTCATCTTGAAAGGGTGCCTGCTTTGCCTCCAGACCCCTTTCAGTTCTGACCTTTCGTGTCATAAGCAGGAGGGGTTTCAAAGCATTGCCCCCGTCGTTGCCTGCTGGTATTAAAACTTCCATTTGTGCCTCTTCTTGCAGAGCACCATGCTAAAAGCAGCCTACATGCCTCCATGTGGACATGTCACTGTAGCTACACTAGGCCAGTCTGCATGTGCACATGTAGCGGGTAGGGGTGGTAGACGAGTGGGGGCTGGGCCTGGGTGATGAAGTAGCTGCTGTAAATTGGCTCCGCCATGTACGGAGCCGGCTGGTAGAAACAGGTGACGTTGGCTGTGTTGGGGATGGCGTTCTGCTCGCCCAGCACCCTCAGAGCCAGGACTGTGATCATATTGAGGGTCTGTCTCCTCTCGTGTCCCATCAAACACACCGTGCTCTCATCTATCACGCGGCGCAGGGTCATCAGGTAGTCGTACTTGCTCGTCTCCTCGTTGCCAATGAAATGGCACTGCAGGTAGGCCTCGATCTTACGCTGCTGCTCGCTCACGTCGGGAAAGTCGATGAAGAAGCGCGAGCACATGTATCGCTCTAAGGATTTAATCTCTGTCTCGCTGGCCGGTCGGAAGTTCCTCACCAGCAGGTCGCTGTATTTCAGCAGGCCCCCTCCTCGGATCTCCTCTGGGTTGTGGGTGGCGATGAGTCGGAGGCGGAGGTGGTCCATCGCCTGGTCAAAGTCTCCGTACATGCACTCCGCTTCGACAGTGATGGTGGGCTCCCCTGTCGCCCCGGCCCATGAGCTAGCCCCGCACCTGTTTGGGACAACGTTGGTCGTTTGCTCGTTCGTCTGAGGCTGTACATTTCCTGCATGTATGAGGCTTTGAGTCTCTAAATCAGGAGGCTTCTTCGAGTGTTTTGGCTTGACAGTTTGTTCCACAGATTCACTGGAGCCAGTCCCATCCTGAAGTGTGCTGGCTGGACTGCACGTGGGAGCTGTAAGGGTGTCTAAGCTCTCTGGCGTGAAGGCCAGAACATTTGAGCCATGAACTTGAGCGCCATCCAGTAAAGAAGGCTGATGGGGCTTGGGTATTTCTATTGGTGGAAACAGCTGCGTTGTAAGATCGGACAAATCAGTCAGTAAAGACCATTTCTCGGGCTTACTGATCATCTTCCGTGACATTTTCCTTTGTAGTTTTGGTGAAGGGCAATAGCCCGGTACAATGTCCTGTGATGTGCTGCAAGTTTTCTTAGCTGGAGGAGGAAAGGAAAATTCAAGATGTGAATCTTGTATGGTGTTTTCATTCCTGCAGATTAAAGAGTCAACTTTAAACTGAGTAACTTCCGCACAATGGACTTCCTGCGGAGCTGACTTCTCTGCTGTTTGGGAAGCTTGTGATGCAGACAGCTCTTCATTACTCTGCGGCTTTAAACATGCATGTGTCATCAGTGGATCCCTGACATCTGTTAATAACGTGTTAGGGGATGAAACTAAAGGATAATCGGTGTGAAACTGTCCTTTCTCCTTGCCATTTTCTTCACATATCTCAATCACAATGTCCTCCGCTGAATGAACATCCTTGATGCCATCCACTTTCTGCTGCAGCAAGTTAACGCTGTTAGGTTCTAACACCTCCTGTGCTTTGTGCTTTCCATCCACATGCTCAACCATTGCATGTGGAAGGTCTTTCTCAAGCACAGAAACGGCTTCATCCTGGCATGGGCTTTTTCCGCTGGAGTCTTTTTCAACATCTGCTTCAGCATCTCGAGGAATCCTTGATTTCTCTTGCTTTTTCTTTTCATCCTCGTTGTCTCTTTTAGACAAATTCCCAGCGCTCAATGCCAACTTACCACCTTGTTTCCTTTCAGACTCCCAGTAACACTCCAGCATTTGGTCTAATATTATCTGGAAAGAGTCCACGCTGAACTCAAACTGTCTCCGAAGGGAGCTGACGAATCGGAGCGCCACGGTTTTAGCTCTGTTGTTCGAAAGCGAGATAAGGCTCCATCTGTCGTGGTCATTGAAAACTTTCACCATCTTTTGAACGTAGGCCTCCTTCATCGTCAGGCAGGTGATCTTCTGTCTGTTAACTCCACAAGGGAGGAGGTCTCGTAGGCTTCCCAGCACCACCTCCTTTATCACCTGGAGGTCCTCCTGCCTGGGCAGCTCCACTCCAAAAATGATGTCTAAGTCTCTGTAGCCCAGGCAGTTGTCCCTCACCAGGACATGGCTGGCAGTCGCGCCGTTAAGCCGTATATCTTTCACCTGGATATCTCTTTCCTCCAGCCGATCCTTCACCACACGAATGATGTCTTTCGCTCTCACCTGCAGTGTGGGGAAGTTTCCTCGTCCGTGGATGGGGATTACCTCAGTCAAGACTTTATCCAGAGCTTGGATTTGTTCGAGGGTCAAGTTGTGAAACCTCTTCTCCGTTTGAAACTCCATCATCCTCACCTGTGAAATAGAGGTCTGACATATGTATGACATTGTGAGCAAGTATGGTCAATAAAAGATAGAAGCAGTACAACTGAGTAGAAAACATATTATCTTTAAAAAACAAAACAGTTTTTTCTTAGAATAACACAATCCAGCCTTGTCATTTTGTCTTCTGTCCAATATACCCTTTTACGAATGGCATGGTGAACAGGAACACATATTTTTCTTTATCATTCCAGCCCCCTGTCTAATATTTTTTCACTCGTTTGTTAACTTGGAAGTCTTGGCCTTCACAGATCTGGCATTTACTCTTTAATGTCTTAAATGCAGTGGAACCAATATAACTGTGCTGAGGCCTTTTGTCAGACATGTTTTCACCCTCATTCCTCTCTGTTCGTATTATATATATATATATATATATATATATATATATATATATATATATATATATATATATATATAGTATATGTATATGTATATATATATATATATATATATATATATATATATATATATATATATATATATATATATGTATATATATATATATATATATGGACTGATATATATATATATTTATATATATATATATATATATATATATATATATATATGGACTGATATATATATATTTATATTATAATATGTGACATTGTTTATCAGCTAGATTTGAAATGAAGTCAGAGCTCTGATTATCTTCATCATTTAGCATAAACGGCAACAACATACTTAAAGCGAGGGCAGGCAGTATTTTATTTTTGCATTATTTGACAAGAAATCCATAATAACCTTTCAGCCTATTGTAATTCAAGCGGTCTGAGTGAAAGGGGCTCACAGCTGCGACTGCAGGACGAGGGCTGTATGTTAAAATTCTGCCAGAGTTTTTTGCCTTTTCCAGAAAACTACAATATGTTGTAAAGTTATTATGAAAATTTTGCCCAAAGACGCAAAATAATACTTCCTATCCCAGCTTTAATGATGCTCTGAGGACTGATTGATGCTACCACTAGGTGGCAGCAGCATCATAACATATAGTATGGCAAAGTCAACTGAATGGCATAGTGAGGGCTTGAACAGAAGTAGTGTTGCACTGTAACTCATTTAATTTCCCCATGTTGAACTCTGTGCACAAGGTAACATAAAGTAACAGGTTTATATGTGACATGGAAATAAACATGCGCTCTCACAGAGACAGATCACGACAGAATATTCTACAACATGGTTGTCATGATAACAGATACTTTCTTCAACCAATCTGATGCAGACAACACATTGGTAAGATGTGAATGGTTGAGCTGTAAAATAACAATCCAATGCATTGTGAGTTTTGAACAGAATTTCTTTTCTGACAAGGATCAAATACATTCCAGTAGTATCAGCTGTTTCTCACGCAAATGTACTTGTTGGTCACACTAGATTAAGATTCAGTGTGACTCACCTGTCTGTCATCCACTGTCTGGCAGCTGGAAGGAAAATCTGGTTGATGGATCTATAAGGGACAGACTGGCTGGACTTGTCTGTTTGTATTGCACCTGCATGTATAAACTCTCTCCTCTGAAGTAGGAGTGCTGCTAAATCTAAGCTTGTCATATCAAACAAGACATATAATGCTGTGGTTGTATAATGTTCCTAATAAACAGCAATATGTCTATCCCTGTGGCTATAATGTGACAACACTGTATTTGTAAGAGGGAAAAGGGTATTTCATCATTAATGTACGCTGACTCATTTTTAGCCTATTGCTAGATGGCTTTAAAGGACCTTCACACTCCCATGCCTTTATGACAACATTGGGATCAGTTAAGGATCCTCAGGGTGTTTTGAAAGATGAATGCGCTCATCAGTCCCTTCTGCTTCATGCAATACAGGATACTGAACTTGTTATGAAGTCCTTTTAATAATATACTTTCAGATTCTTTCTTTTTTTCTAAATCTCTGAAAAGGAGGACATTAAATATTTTCTGCAATTTTTAGATCGAATCTGGATAAAGATAAAAGATAGAATAGCTGTTTAACTAGTATTACTCTACCATATACTATTTAATACATTCAATTAAATATAGCTATACCTTAATGTAGCTAAATAATTACAAAAATAGTTTTTTTTGTCAGTGAAGAGAACAGCTAACCATGTTACTTTTATTTGTACAGATTTCGAGCTGTCCTGGTCATGTCATGTGATATAAACTACCTTAAACTGCACAGATCATCTGTTGAGTGAGTGCACAGTGTGTGAACAGCCTACTACAGCCTCAGTCAGTGTTATAATTTGGCGGTCATCGGTGGGCACAGGGAAGCATGGCCCACAGCAGCCTCTAGTGAATCTCAGGGGTTACCTCAGCTCGGTCCTGCAGCAGGACTGTTCCTCTGCCACTTGGCTTCTTTATAGATAAGACTATATGAGTCATACAGCCCCTGAATGAAGCATCACTCGTTGGCTCTCCTGGATTAGGCTATTTCCCTGTGCGCATAAAACCCCGACACAAAATGCACCACTTAAGTGGCGTTCAGGGTTGTGAAATTCACAAAATATTTGATCACTCAGTCTGGTAAATCGATTATAGCATATTACAGACTATGTTATTTAGCCTATAGATTGTCGTGATCAGAAGGCATACATATTGGTGGACATTTGAAACACTCCTATGATCAACAACATTTTGCACATGCTTTGTTCTTTGATGTTTAAACTCACAATGTTGCCCATGTAGCCTAACTATTTAGTTTAAAATGAGCTCAGCACCTGTATTTTATGGTGCATTTATAAGATACTCGTTACAAGACATAGACCCCGGTCACAAGTTTCCAGCCACTGAAGATGCAACTGAACAGGCAAATATCCAATAGTACAGAAACGTTAACTGCGTTTGACCAGAATGAGACAATAATACAACAGTCGCACAATTTAAAAAACTCACCTGGTTTGTGGCCAATTTAAAACCGAAGGTAAAGCCAGTGTAGCAATGAAAGAAAACTAAGAAAACACAGATATCCAACAGGTTTATCTTAAAAGGTTGATGCTGAAGTTAACACGGACAGTTTCCTCTCAGCGCACGAGCACTGTTTCCATGGCAATCAGGCGTCACGAAATGTACGTTAAGTCACGACGCTCAGTCTCTCAAGTGGCAACCACTCAAGTTTGAAGCAAACGAGATATCATAGGGCAGTCTAAACGCATCTTTACAGTTTGCTAAACTTTTATTGGTGGAGCAACAACGATGTGTCAGGCTGGTCTACCGGCGTGCTACCGCACTGCCGAGCTGTTGCGGGGTGAACATCACATCAGACGGGGGTGAGTCATCCTCTCTCCCCGCCGTGATCCACACCGTAAATCTAATCATCAATCAACCGCTTTCACCGCCCACTACTCCGTTGGTACAACGCCACATTTTACTAACCAATCACTAACCAAATAATACCAAGGCAAAACCCCGAAATAAACTGTAACAATGTCGCTTATTAACGTTAAAATGTTAGGTTTTTATTTTATTTTCATTTACATTTTGCAAGGAGGCGGGGCACAGCTCTCTCGTGACGTCGTATGGAATACCGCCACCACGTGACGCTGACGTCGTTCATATTTTGGTAAGACATCCGGAAGTGCAAAAGAAGGCGAAGACCGATACCCGAAAGGCTGAAGTTTCCCTGACAAGTTTTGCTTTATTTAGCTACTTTCTTTGCCGACAGTCCGTGAGGATTTTAACCTCTAATTGTTGGGTTCGCTAGGAGTCGCCTTAAGATGCCGAACATGGAAAGTATCCTTTAAAAACAGCGACGAGAAAGGGACGTAAGACTGTGGTGTAACGTCAATATAAAGACTGAACACAACAACATAACGAGACTTGTGAGAGTTATGTGGGACAGACATTTGAAACATTGCTAATTATGTCAGATATTCACCAAAGACGCAAGTGCTGCCTTATTGAATCACCTGAACATTTTTTAGTCAATTCCAGGCGTCGTAATATGGTACAGAAGTGGACTGAAGGCCTGGGATGCTTCATTGCTAATGGCAGGAAATACCCAACAACTGACACTTGGTGCTTTACAATTTAACCATGTAGTCGGGGTGTTAGTTAGTATTCTTAATACTAAAGTAAATTGCTCCGTACGTCTGTCCAGGTAATCTTGTTATGACATGCATTAAACATACACAAATGATTAGGAAACGCAGTTACATAACCTTTGTTTGTCACTGCATTTTTACTCAGTCAAGAGTACAGTTGTGATAAATGTGTTATTTATAATATCAGACTAAATGCTAGATATTTCAAATGTTATATTCAGGAACAAAAGTATGAACATAAGGACTAGGTTGGATTACTAACCGAGCAAAGCAGGCAACTGCTAATTCATTTGTGCCTCCAGAAAATGTCCAAACTACAAGTCTTGGTCGACTGAATTTCCAATTATTTACCATTTTCAGCAGGATCTGAGATAACTACATAACAAAAGAGAACAGGGATTTAGATGCATATTTAGATGCATGATACATTTATTATATTTAGTTATTGAAGGTTGTTGTGTTTGTTTGGATTTTGTTCTTCTTTAACCTCCGATCACAGAACAGCTTTTCAATTTAAAGTTCGCTGCCAAAGAACTCCAAAGAAATTCCAAGAAATGTGACAAAGAAGAAAAAGTAGAGAAGAATAAAATTAAGAAAGTAAGTTCCACTTCATCAAGAGAGCACATTATGAAAGCCTGCCGGCTGGAGATTTTACTGAACCAGCTTATTTTTGTGTCATCTCTAGGCCATCCAGAAGGGGAATATGGAAGTGGCGAGGATCCATGCAGAGAACGCCATCAGACAGAAGAACCAGTCTGTTAACTTCCTGAGGATGAGCGCTCGGATAGATGCAGTGGCAGCAAGGGTCCAGACTGCAGTTACAATGAACCAGGTACATTGAATACCGTCACTACATACTGCTATATGCCTTGAAAATCAGTTACAGGCTAAAGATTGGCATTTAGGACTTAAGAAAGCTTGTCATTTTAGTGACTGTTTTATTTCTCAGGTCACAAAATCTATGGCTGGAGTGGTGAAAGGCATGGATGCCACTCTGAAGACTATGAATCTGGAAAAGGTAAAGTGTTATTTACACATGTAATAATATTGTCTTCCATATTTTTTTTTTTAGCAACAACGATGTCATTATCTTCACAGTTGGTAACAAACTCCTCTGAGTTGTAAAGAACAGAAAAAAAAAAGCCTCAATTCCTTTTTCCCTTCAGATTTCAGGTCTTATGGACAAATTTGAGCACCAGTTTGAAACTCTGGATGTTCAGACAGCCCATATGGAGGACACCATGAGCAGCACAACAACACTCACAACACCACAGGTACATTTCTCTGCTCTACACTTATATTGTTCTTTGTGGTTGTGTTTTAAAGACAAATGCATTCACTGCTAATCTAATGTGTTTTTTCAGAATCAAGTGGACTCGTTGATGCATGAACTGGCTGATGAAGCAGGGTAACCTTTTCATTCTTTGTGAAATAATGTTAAATCACATTTACGAGTGGACCATGAGGGAGTACAGGCATAGGTTAAAGCATAAATAGCGGTTGTTATCTCAAAGAATTTAATAGACAGAAATTAAGAGGAATGTTTTTCGACAGCTTTCATTCGGTATTGTGTGATCAAAGACATTGTGTTTGTAACCTAAAAATAAGATTTGAATGTTTGTGTGTGCATCATGTTTAGATTGGACCTGAACATGGAGCTCCCCCAGGGACAGACTGGATCAGTGGGTACCAGTGTGGCCTCTGCAGAGCAGGTACACATGCACATGTGTTTATATTGTTTCACATCTGGGACAGATAACTTAACTATACATAAAACTTAACATAAACCAGACTGTTTATAGCAATGTAAATTAAGGTTGTATTACATAGTTTGAGTGAAAAATACATAGGAAATATGATTACAGCAAAGCACATTTAAATAAAAATAAATAATATGTAAACTTTCTCCATTAAAACGGCAAGACCTGTGTTATATATTTAGTTGAGTTGTGTACTTGCATTACCCCAAATGTGTCCAACAATTTTCAAACCCAGAAAAAATTGTAATTTTAATCAAGGTAGCGGTCTGTTTCAATTGGTCTCCTGTAATGAAGTCGTATCCCTGCCAATGATTCTGTGTATTTATTTGACAAAAATACAGTATTTAGAATAGTTTCTCCAAATAACCCTGATTCCTCCCCACTGATGCCTGTCTTTGCTCTCTCTTGTCCAAAGGATGAACTGTCTCAAAGACTCGCCAAACTCCGAGATCAAATGTGAAGGACGACAGCAGTGGACTGGCACCGTCATGCAGAGCTCCAGAACACTACCTGAATATTACTCCCAAACATCTTTTTATTTACATCAGGACTACTTTCCTCCTTACGTCTCGTGTGCTCTCGTGTCGATGAGCTACTGTGTCATTGTTTTGTTCCCCTGCGGATAATGGCCCTTGTTGGTTGTGTGTTAATAACATCCTTTGGATTCTGTGAACTAACAGAGATGCTAGTTATGGAAATTGTATACATTTCTTAAATATACATATTTACCCAAGATGAAGATCTAATGTAACTTTGTTTATTATGTATACTTAAGAACTACATAAATTTTCTTTAAAAATATGGAGTGTGGCAGTACTTACCCAGAATGTATAAGTAGTATCATGTAGTTATGGTGAATAAGCTGGAGGTTTTTCAAATATAGAATTACATTTTTTGTTCATACGTGCATGTTTGCAGAAAACGTATATCAATTTTCTCTCCTTGGTTTCAGAGTTTGAAAGACCTGCTTACTGTTGAAATGACTTCTTGTTTAGATTTGTTGCATTTTACTTCTGAGGAATATTTTAAGAAGATACCGGATGATTAGCCTGTGTTGGTCATCTTCAGTATTTTCACTGATAATTTGGGAAGGGGGTACAGTTTGGATATTACAAACAGTAACCAACAATAAAGTTTTATAATACTTTTATCTCTGACTTCTCAATAAATTAATTTATCTTTTTTAGTCATTCCATATGCATTTTTATTCCATCTCTATAGTGAAATGTCCGTATTGAAAATGAACTGCAACAGGAGACAAATATTTATCAATATTATGTAGGTGCCAATATTTATTGAAAAATATATGCCATCTAACTAATAAATAAATGGCTGACTAAAAGTACATCCAGTATTAAGCATTCATAAGAAATGTCAGAAATTCAATGCAGATAAACAAGACAAAGGACCGTAATACGCAATATAATCATATAAAAGATGATTTCAGGTGTGTGTAAAGTGGTTTTCCTCACTTTAGTGTATTATTTCTGGCCATCGTCCATCAACCCAATGGAAGACAAGTGGTCCAAATGAGCTTCTTTGCCCTCTGTCTGCTGCCGCTGTGTCCCTCTTGGTAATCATAGTTCCTTTCAAGAGGAAGTCCTTCACATTTAGGGCATTAAGTGCATGAATATGAAGAATTTATTTAGGACAGGATGAACAAGACAAAAATACAAATTAAATAACATAGCTAGCTATATAGGCCACATATACCTTTCACGTATACAGATATGATTATGATGGATAATTGCACTCACAATTTGTAATGTACTAGAAAATAAAAATACATAAAGATAATATACTATATTACTTCATCTCTCTATACGTCCATTGCATACATGGGGGATAAAAGTGAAATTAATGTGGGTATGTTTATGTGTGGGTGTCATTGATACTGTACTAGTACTGAGAACCGAGAACACTAATGCGCATGTGCTGTTGGCCTGAGTGCTTTAACCACTTTGTATCCCTACGCAATCACGCCGGTTTACTGCCCTCTAATGGTCACTAGGGGGAACTGCAACACAACATTTCACTCGTGTATAATTACAGCGGTAATATCAGCACATTTATTAATATCGATTTGTAAACGGTATTCGTGTGGTTTTAAAAATATTGATTGTTTCTTTTTTTTCTTTTTTTGCAGTTTTACGGTCGGGAAATCTTGATGAGGACGCTCATACCACCATAAAACATTCAACTAACTAATTAACTTTGTTATGTATGTCATTTATTAGTTCTTTTTTATTTTCAATAATAACTTTCTTTTAGTGTGCCAACAGCTTTAGTGAAAAATTACACGAAGATCCCATTGAGTGAATTTCATATTCTTGAATAAAAAGAAAAAGAAAAGGAAAACATTCAGCCTTCAATAGTTTCTTGTAATAGATATTATACTGTTGATAGTAGCAAATGCAGTATAATTGCATTTTTTTTTTTAAAGTTTCGCTAATGAAATTTTACTTTTAACCCTTGTGCATCCCTTTTCAACAGTGTATTTTAAAGCATGTAGTTGCTGTAGAGTACACATGAGAAAATGGCTCTATCTGGTGGAAAATAGTATAAATCAAAAACCGTGGGATCAAAACTTGTGGTTTGGGTCTGAGTATATATTTTGGATAGACCATTTATTACAGACTTATTATAGGAGCTGAGGTTGAACTGCCACAATAAAAATAAATGAAAAAACATCACACCCATGACCAGATTTATGCATTAACAGCAGACAAAATGATCGAAAAGTTAAAAGCCAAACATGACCCCAGTGATGCATAATAGGTTACATTTACTAGTAGTATCTACTACAACTATTTCTGACATTACTAAGAAGATGGTGAGGAAGAAATGTTTGACTCTGTGTGTTATGCCTGTTAAGCAGCATGTTTAACTTTTTAACTGTCCGTGAGACAAACTCTGGGCATAAAGCATTTCGTCTCATCATGTGACTCTGGCGTAAACAGGAAGCAGCTGATCTTGACTTCACTGCCTGCTTCTACCAAGTAATGTATACAACTGTACTCTTGAAAACAAATGTAAACTAGTATCTAAAATTGCTTGATTTTATGTAACTGTTCTACCCTGTCGGGGTAAGTAGGCTATACGCTACTGAATTCAACTTAGCTAGCTAGCTGTTTAGCTCGACTGAGCTAGCTGACATTTATCTGGACTGTTAGTCGTGCTAGCTAACTTAGCATTAGCTTAGGTGTTTATCCGGAACAGAGAAAAGAGATTTAGTGAAGTTAGTCAACTGTTTATATATTCTTCTGTGTCTCATACGCTCGTGGCTGGTAACACGTGTTTGACTTGTTCGTCATTTGCAGTGTTTAAACGTGTCATCTGTCGATGTGTCGGTTCTGCTTCAGCAGAGCTAACATTCAGTGACAGCTAGGTGAAACATATTTGTGTGTGTTCAGCAGCTGAAGGAGAAGAAGAGCAGAACTGTTGCTGACACTGACTAAAGTCATCTGACTTGCAGCTCAGAGAAATACTCTACATCGTGTCTGTTGAGGGGGATGTCAAGCACAGCAATGAAGAAAAAGGTGAAGCAGGGGGCTAATCGTGTACTCTTTGTAGCATCACAAGTAGTGGTGTAGTACATATACTTTAGTGCTGTACTTTATTTTAGTAAAGTAATTCATGTATATGTCATGTCTTTTAATTTGCGGTGTTAGTTGTTTTTCAATGACTCCCAAGCTGTAGTCATGTCACACATAATAATGAAACATTTTGACATGCAGTATTTGGTATTTTACAATTGTCCCATAATAAACACAAATCAGGATTTGAAGGGATTCCTCAACCAAACCATCTACCTAGGACCTGTAACAACTTTTATATATTTTTATATTCAGCACGTCCAGGACAAATTATCCATCCTTCATTCTCTATTCTTCATGACTTTGATGATTTTAACAACCTGTTACGTTTACGTTTTACAATCACAGACTTATTCACAAAATTTTTAAGGCTGATTATAAAATTCTTTAGCATCAGTTTCTTTAAATGTGACAATTTTTTTGCAAATCAATTAAGTTGAGTTAAAATAAAATGAGGATATTTAGTATTTCTCCCTCAAAATAGTATTCATGGCAGTGTCGAGAATTATTTGAAGCGTGGACAATTAAATTACTAAATGTAATACTTCAAGGGTATGTTGTTGCTCGTAATACTTATGTACCTTTTTACGAAAGTAAAATGATAAATGTGGGAGTTTTACATCTAATTAAGTGTTTTTACATTGTGATACTGCTGCTTTTATTTACCAAGTCTGGATATTTCTTCCACCTTTTAGTCATAAGAGTAGAGGGGTGGAGAGACGAGAAGAAACTTAAGTAATCTGCTGCATTTGTGCTTACAGGTGTTACTGATGGGGAAAAGTGGGTCTGGGAAGACGAGTATGAGATCAATCATCTTTGCCAATTACATAGCTCGAGACACACGCCGCCTTGGAGCTACAAGTAAGAGAGCTTTAAAGAAAGTCGCTACATGACATCATTTTGATGCCGGTTGTTTCTTTGATCTCATTCATAAAACAATATTTTTATCCTTTGTTAAATGTAGTTGACGTTGAGCACTCCCATGTACGGTTTCTTGGCAATCTGGTTCTTAACCTATGGGACTGTGGAGGGTAAAGCACATTTGTTTATTATTGCTAATTATTATTATTATTATTATTATTATTATTATTATTATTTACTAATCTGAAACCCTCTGTGAAACCCAACAGACAGGATACGTTCATGGAGAACTACTTCACCAGCCAGAGGGACAACATTTTCAGAAATGTAGAGGTGCTTATTTATGTATTCGATGTTGAGAGCCGTGAGCTGGAGAAAGACATGCACTACTACCAGTCGTGTCTGGAGGCCATCCTGCAGAACTCCCCCGACGCTAAAGTGTTCTGCCTCGTTCACAAAATGGATCTGGTGCAGGAAGACCAGAGAGATTTGGTAAGCTTAATGATTTCGATTTTATTATTTGTAATGGTCTTCCAATCTCATGTGCACATTGTTTTCTCACAAAGAAGCACATACACATACTGACATGTTGACAGCCATGGTCTCACCATCACCAGAAACACTGCTGCTCTCTTTGGCACATTTGGTCGTGTTATTGGTAGAAGTTTATTGAAGTAATTTTACCAATCATAAGACACATGTGATACCAGTATTAGAATAAAATTACATTAAACCATTTTTATAATATTTTACTAGATTAAACCTTAATTTCATAAAAATAACACCATGAAATCATTACTGTGACATATCCGCCAGTCATGATACTAATTTACAAAGAAATCAAATGGCTTCAAAACTGTCCATGTGACTCACTATCTTCACTGTATTTACAGATCTTTAAGGAGCGTGAAGAAGATCTGAAGAGACTGTCCAGACCTCTGGCTTGCACTTGCTTCAGGACATCAATCTGGGACGAAACCCTGTATAAGGTTGTGACATTTGACCGCTTGTATGTTCACATGTCGGGTAATAAAGTTGACACTCTAAGGAAACATTTTTACATTTCTTTGCAGGCCTGGTCTAGCATAGTATACCAGCTCATCCCGAACGTCCAGCAGCTGGAGACTAACCTGAGAAACTTTGCGCAGATCATAGAGGCAGATGAAGTTCTTCTGTTTGAGAGAGCCACCTTCCTGGTGAGAGCAACCGCTTCCTTTGTCAGGACTGGGCAGAGAAATCTGGATCTAGTAATAAAAGTATTTTATTTAATGTTGTAAATGCAGGTGATCTCCCACTATCAGTGCAAAGAGCAGCGCGATGCTCACCGGTTTGAGAAGATCAGTAACATTATCAAACAGTTCAAACTCAGCTGTAGGTAAGTTCACTCTGCAGAAACGTCACCGTCACTCCACACATCAAACACAAAGTTTTTATGATGATGCCAATTTCCCTTATTTCTTTTTTTATTCCAGTAAACTGGCAGCCTCTTTCCAAAGCATGGAAGTGAGGAACTCCAACTTTGCGGCCTTCATCGACGTCTTCACCTCCAACACATATGTCATGGTCATCATGTCGGACCCCTCCATTCGTAAGTAGTGACGATTAGGACAAAATGTGCAGTCAAGACACTAAGTCAGCATAATAAAAAAATCCATTCTCCATTTTTTTTTTCCAGCATCTGCAGCAACTCTCATCAATATCCGTAATGCTAGGAAACACTTTGAGAAGTTGGAGCGGGTGGATGGACCCAAGCACAGCCTGCACATGCGAATGCGCTAGCCGGTGCATCTTGTCCCGGTGGATACTCTCAGCCAATCAGTCTACAGGAAGACTGCAACATGCCGTGTGCGGTCTTCCAGCTCCGAAACAAACGAGCATCCCTGCACTGTTTCCTCTATAGCTTCACATTCAATCACAGTTATTACTGGAGAAATCATATTTTCTTTTTTGGTCTAATTTCTACAGTGATCATAAGTATCTTGAACAGCGATACATTCTGTTAAATATATTTGCCCTAATTCGACGCATTAAAGAAAATTGAATAGTTGTGTTTACTATAAAGGTGGGGGGGGGGGGGCAACCTTTGCTGTCACACTTTGTCTTATCCTACAGTAGATTCTTCCCCAAATCCCATTGATTGGGGAATGTTGTCTCCAAATGATGTTTGATTTTCAAATGCAGTTTGTAAGCTGTTACACTTTGAAAGTACAAACAATATAGTTATATTCTGAAAAATATCACGTGTCGTGTTTTTTTTCTGCTTTTACTTTTTTACTTTTTGCTGCTCAGAGATGTTTCATGATATTCCTTGAATTCACTGTTTCATGGAGTCGACAACAGTGTATGTTCAGGTTGTTATATTCAGGTTGTATGCACTCTTTACCGGCCTCCCAAAAAAACCAACGGAGAGACTTCAGCTCGTCCAAAACGCTGAAACGAGGCTGCTGACTAGAACCGAGAGGAGAGACCACATCAGTCCAGTGTTAGCCACTCTACACTGGCTTCCAGTAACTTTTAGAATTGACTTCAAGGTCCTCCTTCTTGTATACAAAGCCCTAAATGGAAACGCACCAAGTTACACTCTAATAAACTATGTGCCCCCAAGAACATTACCATCATCCACTACTGGTTTATTAAATGTTCCCAGAAACATCCAAAAGAAAATTGGGGGTGCAGCCTTTTGTAATTATGCACCAAAGCTATGGAACACTTTACCTGCAGACATTAGGGAGGCAAGCTCGCTCAGTATCTTCAAAAGTAAGCTAAAAACATATCTTTTTACTTTAGCCTTTTAATAGTGATATTTTATATCTCTTTACTTTAAACTTTTAATGCTGCCACTTTAAACTAATTTAAATGATTTCATAAATGTTTGCTGTGCCTGGTTTAACATTGAATGTGTAAAGGTAACAGATACATTTCAGAGTGTGTATTTTTGAAAGGCCTGAGATCAAATAGACTGTTATACCACGGGAAAAAGAGGAAGTTTCTCTGATAAATGTGTATTGGAGAAAAACTGGCTCTACCGAAGGGAGTAAACCAGTTGAAAGGCCACAGGGCGCATTGTTGATCTCATGCTTTCAAAATATGGCTCTGATAGTTTAAAACATTACAAGAATGGTGTGATGAATGTGATTTCCCGGCAGTAGGGTCGTTAAGTACGGCACAGATAGGGAAACTAGGCACAATACTCCAATGTTATTTTATACTATTTTAATTCTGCTATTTTAATTCAGCTATTTTTATACTATTTTAATTCTGCTATATTATATTATTTTAATTCTGCTATTTTATACTATTTTAATTCTGCTATTTATACTATTTAATTCTGCTATTTTATAATGGTACTTCAGACTCATTTACATAAACACTGTGATTATTGTGCTGTAAATGCTTCTTATTCTGTCCTTGTACTAATTGTTATGTTTTTGCTGTGAAGCACTTTGGGCTTCAATTCTTGTATGAAAGGTGCTATACAAATAAAGCTTCTTCTTATTATTATTATTATTATTATTATTATTATTATTATTATTATTATTATTATAAGCACAACACTATATCAGTGAAATTCTGTGATTTCAACAACGTCACAAACGGCAGACTTAAGTTTGTAATGCAGAATGAGTTTTGATAAACGTTTTTCTCGATAACCTCAAACATTCATGACCACACAAGAAATGATCAAGGTATAAACATCTTCAGGAGTTATTTATGCATTTCTTCAACCAGTAGGTAAGCTGTTGTAAATTGCACATGAACTGCTGTGGAAAGTATTTCGTTTTTTTATCTTAAACTGTTTTCTTTCTTTTTACGTTGAAAGGAAGCCAGTTGAGGAGGTTCGGGCATCTAGTAAGGATGCCACCTGGACGCCTCCCTAGGGAGGTGTTCCAGGCACGTCCAGCTGGGAAGAGACCCCGAGGAAGACCCAGGACTCGGTGGAGAGATTATATCTCCTCACTGACCTGGGAACGCCCCGGGATCCCCCAGTCGGAGCTGGAGGATGTGGCCCAGAGAAGGGAAGATTGGGGTTCTTTGCTGGAGCTGCTGCCCCCGCGACCCGACCCCGGATAAGCGGTAGACGATGGATGGATGGATGGATGTATTCTTTCTACTGTATCACCATGCAGAAGGAAGCATGCATCTCCTCATGGAAAGTAATGGCGTCTCCTCGCCTGATCTGTAACTTTAGCTAGCTCAGGTATGCAAGCAGTACACAAGCACAAGCCTCTCACCTATGAGTAGAGGCAGTTCGGTAGAAAGAAAATAGTTCCTACATGAAACTGCTCACAACAAGGTCTGTGGATTATCTTGATTAACCGGATCAAGATTTTTGTAAAGAGAAATGTATTTTCTTTAGAGCTTAGAGCACCACAAGCCGAGTGCCAGATAGTTCCAAAACAATATAGATTGATAAATAACAGGAAAGATATGTATTTTGGACAGGGACACATTTGTTAAGTGAAAGATCTTTAGTCTACATTACATAAAAAACATTGTTTTATCCAAAATTCAATGATTTAAGTTTAGTAGACCCATACATTGAAATATAGTCATTAAAGTTCTGATAATATTTAAAAACATTACATTTTTCAATCAGGACTGTACGTGTCATTTGTTTCTAACGTGATACAATAAATAGTCTTCATATATATACACAGTATATTCATGCTGTTTGACCAGCCTCCGGCAGGTAACTAGAGTTGTGTCCGTGGTACTTGATCCCACCCACTCCTTCAGGAGCTGCAGGGGATATGCACTCAATACCTCCTGCCCCTTCATTATAGCCCTGCTGCAGAGGCATTGTTCCAGCTGGGCTTATCGACACTGCTCATGTGGTTGAGTTGTATCCTGGAATGCAGAGGGCTGAATAACTGGAAAATCCCCAGTCCCTCGCTGCAAGAGAGCGAGTCTGCATAATAGAATAAACTAAATGCAAACACAGACAAAGTGGCTTACTCATTTTAATATAAGACTGGAACAGTCAATTTTATAGCAAATATAAATACACTGAGCAACTGAAAAAACAGAAGCTGCAAATTGCAAGTGAGTCACTTCACCAGAGCCAAAATAACTCCCTTTAAATGTCCCACAAAGAGCCAAAGCAGGGAGGAAACGACAAAAGGTTGTTATGATAATGAGCATGATTCAGAACTAACTTGGAACATAAGGCGACTGGAAAATAACTGTGTTTGTGTATGTGAACTAAGCAAATCACCTTCTACCGTCTCTCTCTGGACTTTTTCCCTTGGAGGAGCAGCAAGAGACGAGGTGTACAGGGCCATAATGTATAACATGTCGGGAGAACTGAATCCCTCCGCTGATGCAACCAAACACAAGGTGTTTACAGGTGACCCAAAAACTGGAACCACCTGCAATTTCCAGTGCTTTTTAGTCTTAAATCTAAAAAGTGACATTAAAACTTAATTTGCAAGTTTTTAGCTTACTCTAGTTTAAATTCTTTCTCATCAGTAATGTGTTGTCCACACCTTGAATTGGCTTGATTGGTAAAGTAACTTTAAAGCCACCATTTAAACATACAGTACATTCAATTAACTGGTTTTGGCATTGACAAGAACTCAAAAACTGCATTTGCAAAGCAATGTAGTCCACCTTTCTTTTCATGTTTATTGACATGCAGTCATCTCTTTACACTCAGCTAAACTGATAAAACCTTCTCACAATTGAAGTAACAGAGGGTGTCATGAGGTTTTTCTATACTCTTAATGAGTCTGCAAAGTATTTCAGGAGACAACATCTCCTTATTTTGACAGTTAGTGTTTTGTTGGGCTCTTTTTGTCCTCCATTTCCACATTACTCCGATGCGGAGACCCATCTGTATGGGCAACAGGCTCGAGGTCTGTCTCATTGACCGTCTCTGCATCTGCACCCATGTCATCGCTGGCATCTGCACCGCAATCTGTTTGATTCAGCTGGCGCTCCAGCAGAGTAATGCGCTGCTTCAGCCGTTGCTGAGTGTGTTTGTATTCGCTGAGCAGACGGGCAAAGCGAGTCTGAAGGGTGTCCAAAGAGGACTCCAGCCTCTCCACCTTCTCCTCTGTGTCCTCTTTATGCAGCCCGCCGCTCTCTGCGTTCTCATCCAGCAGACCCTCCTTCATCAGGATCTCCCGGCCCCTCTTCTCCAGCACAGTCTTAGCATTTGGATACTCGGTCACTGCCTCCATCAAGTCGTCCTTAGAGAGGCAGAAGAGGTCGGAGTAACCCAAGCTGCGAATGTTGGCTGTCCGACGATTTCCCATTTTACTACCTTTTATGTTCAGGATGCTGATTTCCCCGAAGCAGCTGCCAGCGGTGAGGAGAGCGTACTGTGTGACCCCATCATCTGCCACCACAGCCAGCTTCCCCTCTTTAATGATATACATCTCCTTTCCAATGTCCCCTTTTCTGCAGATGTAGTCCCCTGGGCTGAAGACCTGGGGGCGTAGTTTGAGCACGAGCTCCACCAGCAGGCCTGCCTCACAGTCTTGAAAAATGCGCACTTTCTTCAGGGTCTCCAGGTGTACATTAATCGCAATCTCAGCCCGTAGTTTGTTTGGCAAATTCTTCAGCACCTCCTTCTCGTCTACTGCTTTCTTGTTGGTCCAGAGGTAGTCGAACCATTTAATGACACGTGTCTCCAGTTCTTTGCTGACTTTGCGGAAGTGCATGTAGTGTTTAATTGCATCGATCCGGGCTTGGAACTCAGCACGGGTGGCATTCATGTTGGAAATCATGGAGCCAACGTTTCCCACAATCGTAGCAAAGATCAGCACCCCGACAAGAAAGTCAAAGACCACAAAAAGGTACTCCTCATCTCGCACGGGTGCAGGCATCTCTCCAATAGTGGTGAGAGTAAGAGTCGACCAGTACAGGCAGTAGACGTAACTCCGAGTCAAGGAGGAATACTCAGGTTTGGAGATGTTTGGAAATACCCAAGTGTCCGAGCCAAATCCCAAAGAGTTGGATATAGCGTAGTAGATGCAGGCGTTCCAGTGAATGATGACCAGGATGTAAAGCACCAAGTTGCCGATACGGAAGATATTGGGGTAGTTGGTGCGTGTCTCAGTGCGGTCAAAGAATTCAAACATGCGCGGGAAGCGAAGCAGACGGTTAAACCTGAGCTGTGGCGTGTGGATGCCGGTGGAGATGTACGCCAAGTCAGTGGGCAGGATGGACACCACGTCCAGCTTGAACTGTAACGTCCGGACGTAGCTGTCTCGAAGCTTGGCATGGTCCTTCACCAGCAAACCTTGTTCCAGGAACCCTGAGACAAGAAGAGAAAACCAAACAGCTGAGCAGTGACCTCAGCTAACTGTTCTCCTTTCAGCTATTGCTTTTGTTTTATGTCCTGACACACTCATTAACCCGATTTCCAGCAGCTTCAAAACTTGAAAACCTACTGTATGACACCTGCTCAGCACCAGACTGACAGATTGGACAGGACGAAGTTAGCGACTAGCTGGTAACATAGTGAAGCATTTAGCAGCCATATAGTTCCCTGAGGAGTTGGTGGAGAACTCTCTGCTGGATAAGCAAAACATTTGTAGTAACACTTTAAAGCTGATAATATGTAGGTGTTGTGATTATAGTTTGTTCTGCTCACTCTGTTTTTAGACATGCTGAATCAAATTAATGGGCGGAAAGGGACACAAAATTCCAATTTCCACCAGGATTGTCATATTACATATGTGAATAATCAAACAGCGCCTTTCAAACTGAGCACCTTTGTTGCACTTCATTGTGTCTTGATGCTAGAAGCTGTATCTTGAAAGAGATTACCTGTACGAAGTCGGACGCACGTGTCCATTATGTACACAAAGTCAGAGAGGTAGTCCAACACCAGCCAGCAGATGTAATTACCCACCTGTAACTTCTCAAAGCATGCCCTTAAAAAAAGAAAAATTATTTAATGCTCCAGCCTAAGAAGTGGACAGTTACACCTATTCAATACATCCATCAAGCGTCTCTGGATGCCGCAGGACTCCAACAGATTGTGGTGTCATTACCTCGCTACAACAAGGAACCAGTTGTAGAGCACTGCTATGGCGATAACAAATAACCAGCGGTAGTATGCGTTATCAGATGGGGACACCACAAACAAATCCCACTTTTTCCTGAGAGCATGGAGAGATTGCAAAAGTCAGTCAGACAAAACTGTGGCTTATATTTGTGTAAAGTTACATATTACTACAAAGATACACAGAAAAATAGTAATGCAATAACTCTGCAATAATTATTTTTAACAACTGAGCATTGGTGTTGTATTGTACTATATTATATTGAAATGTGTTTCTAATATTTTGTCCATTTTTCCCCCTTATTTTGAGAATTAAAAATATTAGAAACACCTCACGTTATATTGCAATCACATAAACTATCAACGAGTTGAATCAACACATCCGAGTGCTGAACTGCCTTTCTTTTCTAAAACCTTTACTTAAACAGGACACGTCTATGATCTGGACACTTTAAAGTGTCTTACCTGTAGTGTTATTCATCAATCTAAAATAGTTGTGTTGTGTTTGCGTGTTGGACATAACAACCATAGAGATGTCAGACTTCTCTCCAATATAATGGAACTAGATGGCACTCGGCTTGTGGTGCTCAAAGACTCGTATGCAGGTGTAGCTCAGGAAAAATAAAAATAGTTCCTACAGGAAACTGCTCACAACAAGGTCTGTGGATTATCTTGAGTACCCGGGTCATGATTTCTGGAAAGAGAAATTGCTGTTGAGTTTTTCAAATGTATTTCTTTGCCACTTTGAGAACCACAAGCCGAGTGCCGAAGGTAGACGTCTCTACGGCAGATATCTCCAACACTCTGAAACTCCCATCAAAACAATCTAGATTGATAGATAGCACTAAAGGGAAAATAAGTATTTTTGATTTTGGGGTGAACCGTCCCTTTAAAAACTCTGCGTATCAACTGTATTTTAAACATTGTTGTTTTACAAAAATAGTATTATTACAGAAGTCTCGTACTGGATTGTGTGTTTCTGTTCTTCTGGTCATGCAGTGCATATCAAAGTACGTAGTAATGGTTCAGGGTAACAGGCAGGCATACCTGAAGATCCCTTTGGCATTGTCGCCATTGGCATCTGGTTGCGTGTTGCTGATGCGGCTGGGGGCGGTTCTCAGCTCAGGGCCACGAAAGCGTTCGAGGAAGGAGTCTGGACGCTCCTCCTCCTCCCGCAGGCTCCTGTGTGCCCATTCCCTCAGTCTCACCACCAGGTTCACTAAACTGACACACAAGAAACATACAAGCTCTCATAACATTTTAAAGAACCTTTCTCTGCATATATGAACATAAAAACATGACAGTGACACAGGGAGCTGCATAACAACTTATTAAAGAAACTAATAAGTTTAGCTTCGCTACAGTCTCATTTGGTAAGTTGATTCTACCAGGAATCACAATTAATTTGACACATTTATGTTTAAAATTACATTTATTTAGCAGACGCCTTTATCCGAAGCGACTTACAGTAAAGTAATTTAAACATATTAAATTATTTGGGGGAAAAAATATCCTCAGAGAAGAAATATCTCATCGTATCTTATCTAGTATACGGATTCAACTACTGCCTTTACAGTAAAATATTTCTATTTTAAAAGTTTTTACATTACATTCTTCTTTTTTTTAACCCTTTTGGTTTAAAAAAATGTTTTAATAACAATACATTACAAAACACAAACACAAACACACAAACACACAACACAACACAAGGAAAGTACACCAGAGCTAACAAACAAAAAGATATAACGATAATAACAGTAACAGTTTCATACAATGACAGAATAAGATGGGGAACCATTTCTCTGGTTTATGCTTCTGGGACACAAAGTCACCAAGGTCTTTGTGAGCTTGGATCCAGGAGGGACATTATGTCTTGTTTTATCAAGCATGTGACCTTAAAAATACTTAAACTGCACACTGCAAACTTAATATGCATAAACAGCCATGGACTGTTTTTAAAAAGACATTATTTGCTACAAAACATAAAAAATTAAAAATTAAAAGAGCTGCACAATAATGTTTCACCTTCTCTGATCAGTCAGTGTCTAAAAGCTTTGTGAAGGAGGCAGACGTCCCACCGCTTTACCTTGAGATAGCTCCGTTCCTTTGAAAAGAATTTCCGGAAGTGCGTCCGTGAGGGTCGAGAGCAGCGACTCTTTGTAGCTCTGAGGATGTGTCATCACACACAGATGGCACCCTGGGAGTGAAAACGCACATGTCGGCACATCCTATACTTTGGTTCTCTCAAACAAACTTCTGAGACGTAAACATCACAACACATGATTTCAAGTAGTTGTCCTCACCTGCTGAGAATACTCTCGGCTCTCTCGATCTCCTCCTCCAAGGTGGTCTTCACTGACAGATTGTGTGGGGACCGGTCTCTCTCAGCCGTCTGGCCCGTCATCTTCAGACCTGCAGGTGTGGACAAACACTCATGTCACTGCCGCCTCTGCGGTCATCTACTCTATGTGACCAGCAGGGTTCAGTTGAGTTTTCCTGCAGGGACACTATGACTGCAGAAGAGAGGTTTTTTTTTAATGATTTACAAGGAGTACAGGAGTCTGTTGGAGTGTTTATGGTGCGTGTGACAGATTATAGTCAGGGGACAGGGGGACGACTGGGACTGTCTGCCACACTCCCTCACCTGGCCCGTCACATAACAGCTGGTTGCTGTGGTGACGGAGGCAGCCACAAGAGAAACTGCACGATTCTGCTTTGTTTGAAATGCAGTTTTGACGCCATGCAACTAAAATCTATTTCCAAAGAGCATCCCTTACCCCAAAATCATGAGCAGTGACACCTTTTCATCCCCTGACACATGACAAGGTGATTAGGCGAATGTTACCATTGTGTGGCTAATTGGCGGATCATTAACACACACCGTCTGCATGAAGCTCTGAGGCTCAACGAGCCAATCAGCTGTGCTCCCTCAAGAGCAGCATCACTTAGGAAACCAGGGTGCTGACTAAAAGCAAAGTGTGTCATGTATGTGTGATAGTTGCTGCTGGGTTTAATGAAAGGGCTGTAAAAAAGTGGCAATTCAACTGCAAAGACACAAGTTACATTATTATTGTATTTCTTTTTTTCCATCATTTCTGAATAATTTTCCAATTAGTAGGTTTCTTAGAAGCAACATTGTAACTTGGTACTCATAGGATTTATTCCAACTAATTGCTAATGCAACTAACAAACAATTTAATATGGTTGCCAATAATACATGAAAAAATAATAAACGTTTACTTGGGTTTAAATGGAGCTTTTTATTCATGGAAGTGCCACATTATGTAGTTATTTCTAGGAAATTATTAGGAAATTACCTGTAAAATAAAAAAAAGAATTAACTTTAGTGACATGGTGACGAGAAAGTTTCCCTACAAATATAACATATTTTCTATTATATATTCTTTATTTAATACAGTATGAGATAAAGCTTCCTATCTAACAAATTATTTGTCATTAAATTGTATTCTTAATAAATGATCAATTGTGGGTTATTAGCATTATAATAAATGTTTGCCAGAAAAAAAAATCATGGTTAAACTAATTCAGTTTCCACATATCTGTATTCTTACCTTTAGTTTCCTTCAGTTACTCCAATAAAATCCTCACGGTGACTTCACAGAGACACAACCTAGAGCAGCTCTCTCCCGGCCAATCCATCCTCAGTGCCCACAGTGGATGTTACGAGAGGAAACATCAAACTGCATCCAACACTTCTTAAAAAACAATCCCAAGTCTTGTGCTTGCAACACTTTCTGTGAGCCTCCTCTTAGAAGTGCGTTCCCCCTTTCCCCTCAGGAGCACGCACACGTGGTCCACCTGATCCACCTGATCCATGCAGGATGGGAGATGATGCAGAGCGGGGAAATCTGTGAATAGAGCCCAGATGTCCCTTCAGACTGAGGCGAAACAGCTCAAAGCAAGCAGACCATTCAACAGGTTATCTCATTCGTTGTGTTTATTTGACAAAAACGTTTCCAATATTTATTATTTGTAGTGCATCGACATGTTTGCATAATCATGTGTATAGTATTAGTCTATTTCCTTAAAATATTGTCTTTCAGTGGTGGAAAGGAACTCAGTACATTTACTCAAGTACTAAAGTACAATTTTGAGGTACTTCACTTCTACTTCTCCACTACATGTAACACTGAAACTTTTTATTCCCGTTTGTTTGATACTTATCAGATAAAGAAAAGTGTTCAAGCTTAAACCAGTTGTTCCCAACATTTTGGTTTGTGACCTGTTGATTGATGATTGATGCCTCAGTATTAATGATTTAATAATGTCATATATCATAATATATATCGGTCACAGGGATAATTCTTTTCTGCAGAATGACTAATTTCTTTTTGATATTTTAAGTACATTTGGCAGATAATACTTCAGTACTTTCTGAATGCAGGACTTTTACTTGTAGGCTAATGCCGTGTTTTTACAGTGTTGAATGAGTACTTTAACTTAAGTACTTGAGTAAAAGGTGTTAATACTCCTTCCATGTTTCAAATTCTTTATCACTAACAGAGAAGGAGTGGTTGGCAGAGAAATCTTGGATCTCAGGCTGCCTCCCAAAATGCTCATTAAATAATAATAATAATAATAAATATATATAATTTTAAATATTATTTATATATATATATATTTATATATTATTTATATATATATAATTTTAAACATTATTTATATATAATTTTAAATAAATAATAATAAAAATTAAAGAAGAAAAAAACCGAATCAAAGCTACAAAATAGTGCAAGTTAAAATATAGAGTTAACATTTAAACATACACCACTGTTGGCCTTATATTTTGTGTAACATTAGACTATTTAAATCATATTTCCTTAATTGTCATTGATTCTATTGTTCTGGTCTTTTTAAGAAACATTTTAATCATTTATTTTGAAATATTATTTTCAGTTTTATATGAAACTTGGACTGGTTGTTGTCTGATCTGTCTCTCCCTTTAAACTAATGTTGTTGATAAAATTAAAATAAATTACAAAAATTGTCCCTATATCCCTATAAATCCAAACTCTCTTTCTAACACCCCACGGACCCTCTCTCTCTGATGCAGATGGAGCTTGAACACCCAGATGATGAAGGCCACAGGAGACCGCCTCCTCATCACCCCGCTCTCTGACAGTCTCAGCTTTAATCAGATCCTTAGAAAGCGGAGACTTACTGAGAAAGCCATCAGGCAGCGGAGCCCAGAGGACTTTACATTGGGCTGAGATTCAGTCCAGTGAACAGTAAACTACAATCTGCCATCACTATCCCCTGTCGCACTGTAAGACTGTTGATGGACTGTAAAGAAAGAGTCAACAGATAGTTAACAGAAAACTAGAATGTAGAACACAAACACCAATAAATATATGTATTTTTACGAGATGCTTTTTAAAACACTGTATTCTATCATGAAAAATGGGGAAGAATCATAAAAGCATTAAGGAAATATACAGACAGATATGATAAGAGAAAGGAGAAGCAGTTAGCAGTAAAAAGAAAATGAGGTAAAAGCTTGGATCATAAAGGTGTAAAACAAAGTTAATGTCTGTAGGATAAACATATCTTAAATGTAGACATAGATCACAATAAGCAGCAGATGGAGCCGTAGATGATATTTACGGAGCATTTTAAGGACTTCTCGCACACCTTTTTAGTTTGGCTTTTAACTTAATTTATTCTTGTTTTACTCAGTGTTATTAGTGGTATTAAGTGTTTTTATACATAGTTGTGTTGCTCTGTCTATGGATTGTGAGGTTGGAATTGTTTTTTATTTTGTGAAGCACTTTGTTACCTTTTTTGTCAATGAAAAGTGCTCTATAAATAAAGAGCGATTGATCCATAGTGGCTTAAAAATTTAGATTATACGTATTGGTAAATGACTAAAAGAACTGTCTGCATGTATATCCTTAGAAAATACCTATTCTATTAGGAAAAAACAAACTATTTAATGGGGTCCTTTATTAATTACCTTGAACACACATACTTGGGTCAGCTGTTGACCGTAAGGTGGGGTGAAGCTGGACTTTGATTGAGCTGTAGAACATTTTTATATTCATTTATTTAAATGTACTGTATCTTTGTCACTTTTTTAATGTGTTTCTTTTTTCCTTCATGTGTATGTTTGTATATCGATATATTTATGTATCATTTCTTTATTGAATATTAACTAAATAAAGTCAATACAATTTTACTAAAAAGGAAATGTGCAAAACATGTTGTTTACGGATCTAAGACTTTACTAGCCTGAGCAGATGCACTATTGACGCTACATGGATTACTTTTATCCATATATTACTGTTATAAAAGGCCACTTAAGATGTATGAGGAATTACTTAAGAGCATTTATTAATAAAACAAAGAGTCTACAAATGTATATTCAGATATACAACTCAAAAACTTTAGTTTCTATAAATCTACACATTCGTTCTTATTCCTTCTCATTTATTGTCTGTTGCAATTGAGTTTGTGTTGTAAATAATGCAATTCATTTGATGTGTACCTATTGACATAATTGATGAGTTTGTATTTGTACCATTTTGACATTAAAGTATCTAAAAAGCCACATTAAATCCACTTTGTTCCAATTTTGTAAAAAAATAAAACTTGCAGGGGGATGAGTACTTATTATAGGCGCTGTGAACAAAGTAAAAAGATAAGCAGACAGATGGGTATGAGATCTGAGGATTCAAATCAAACCAGAGCAAAATCTTTGAAACACCATTACAGCTCAACTCCAAATGGAAGATGCTTTTTCCAGAAACAATAAAGATAAAACACGTGAGCAGCTTTCAAATACATATTTATTGTTACATGTAAAGCACTTTAAGAGTAGACAAGAACGTGAGACCAAATACAATTTGGCCATTGTCATAGAATATCATGAAACTACCTGGAACGAAGTTACTGTTTATATTTGGTAATGTTGAATACAAGAGGAAAAAGGGAAAACCTGAAAGCGAAAGAGTACAAGTCGTCTTTGAGACAAGAAGAAGGCACAGCAGAAGCCAGGAGTCCAGTCCGCCTGCTCCTCATCTACCGTAACAGACCAAAACAACAAAAAACAAAAGTCCAACACAACAAAGACCAGACGCCCCAAAAATCAGCATTTACTTCGAGTAATAATCCCAACAAACAAACAAATGACGAGTACAAGAATACAGACAGCTTGCCAGGCTGGTCATGACTATAATTTGACCGTATGGCTTCTGTATACAGATATGTAGTTTATGGTGCCAGTTATTAAGACATGCTTGTACTTCAATAAGTGAGAAGCAATGTTTGGGCGTTTTGTTTTGGAAGTGTGCTCCACCTAAACATCACGCTTCTGACTTTTTATTTTAGCCTCGTCAAGCATTTATTCATAAGTATGGTATGGTAAGGAATGTGTGTTGCTTAGTCAAAGATATCATTTACTTATCGGTCTGTGTAAAAATATGTAAACAACCTTGCAACTGGAAATATGAATACTCGCTTTAAAAAACAGCATTCTTGTATATTAACCAAGAGTTCTGAACGTTGAAAGTAACAAGTTGTCCTCTGTAACACAAGACCCATCTCTTTTAGCATCGTGGAGTCACTTTAAATAAGAGGGAATTATTCTTCAGTAAACACTGATGAATGCAAATTTCTGATTTTGACAGCATGTGTTTTTCTCATTTGAAAAACAAAACAAAAACTTAATTCCTTCGGTTTGGGGGAGCTCTTCAAAATGACTTGTGCGGTTTAAGTAAGTGTCACAATGATCCCAGCCAGTGTCTTAGGCTCGATTCATCCCCCGACCCATCAAGCAGGCAAAGACCGTCATCACCATTTTGGGCTTGACCTCCACAAGGTCTTCTGGGAGAGCGTAGACGCGGGCTCCTATCTTCCTCGCCATAGAGACGGCGTATCTGGGGATGACAGAGAGGTCGACTCGTATTTAAAAAAAAAGGGGTTCGTTCATAGCCACAAAATAAGAGCAAAAGGTTACTTCCTGTTGCTTTTGTCATAGAAAATCTTACTTGGCGTTTTCCAGCTTGTCGTCTTCAGAGAGGCTGCCGGTTTTTATCAGCTCGTAGTTGATGCTGCCGGGCTGGATGGCGTCTATCAGTTCCACTACAGCCAAACTGCTGCTGATCCCCTTGTCCTGATCACCACACCACACACACAGATTAAGAATCTACTACAGAGGCTTACCTGACTGACAGGTTTGTATGACACTACCTGTATATAAATGACATTAAACTTTGACGTTTAGTTCATAAACTATCCTTTTTCACATGGTAAAATATTGTAAACTGGATTTTACAGATGATTATTGTGTTTTGTCCATCTGGACTTCAGGCTCCTGCAATGCGTACTGTATGTACGTCCACATAGACTGCTGGTGCCGAGTTATGTTGGGATGTTAGGGATGTCTTTTAGTCACATCGTTTCCTTTCAACAGGTGCATAGTTGTTCTGCTGTGTGCCGAGATGTCCCACTACAGTGCCTCTATAGTATTTTATAACTACCAATTGTATATTTAAATGGCGCTCAGTAAACTCAATAAGACCTTACTGTACTTTGTGGCTCTCAAAAGAGAAGAGGTTGTGGTACTGAATAGTACATTCATAGTGATGTACTTACATAATTTTTGGGCATTTTTATCTATGGTATCAATTAAATATAGCCACTGTAATATTCCTACAGGGAGTTATATCTGATCATGCAGTGTAGTGAGTTTCAAGTTCACAGAGACAATATCTTTCCCATATAGTACGAGGTCTCTATATGTTGGCAGCCATGCTGAAATATTTAATTTATTCATTCCTTTATGCACTTTTTTATGTTTATTGTTATGTTTAATAATAAGGGTGGATGTCTCTGTGGTGGAAAAAGAAGAAATATCCTTACTTTACGTAAAAGAAGCAATATTACAATATTACAAATGCTCCATTAGCAGTAAAACATTTAATTTGAGTAAACGTACGCAAGTATCATAGGCAACAACTTTAATCTAAGTATTCCTGGCGCACAGATTGTGAATCAGAGGGAGCGGTTAACATATCTGCACGGATCTATCCATCACTTATTTGAACGTAATCTACACATGCAGTTACTTTGATAGAAATGTAAATCACAAAAACATGTTTACCTTAAAGCTTGAAATCTTGGAGGTTTTTCCAGCTTCCGCCAACGTGTTGTTCACCCACTTCACGATGATGTCATCATTTACTTTCTGTCCATCTCCCAGTCCCTCCAGTACATTCAACGTATATCTGAAAAGGCAGAGATGCAGAAAGTTTGTTAGAAATATGAACTGAAGAAGACTTTTAAACAATTTAAACACAACTACAAAAAATATAATATCAGGCAGGGAGCTTTCATTCTGGACTGATTTTGTTGTTGTTTTAGTAAACGTCGGAATATGTTTTGTTGTAATTTCTAGGTCTCTAAAACTCTTGACACAAAGCGTATGAAGTATGTGGAACTACTAAATATGTCTCCACCCATTACTGGCAGAAGAGTTGATGGAAATGTGGTCCTGCTTTGTAAGGAACACGCACATTACCAACACCACTGGCATGAGATGGAGGTCACCACAGACCCACTCCCTAGAAATAGTTTACAGTAAATATACAGAGATAACACAACGAATCTGACAACGAAGACGATGGTGGTTGTAGGGTTGCATAATGCCACACAGGCATACGACCTGATAAACAAAATGTTATTGTTTTTATGCATCAATCCATTCTCATGTACCCAAATATCCTCTCTTTTTAATTTATTCGTTCCCCCCGCCCCAGAAAATCTCAAAAGTTCCGTTATAGTAACACACTTTTACATCTAAAAAAGGTCCCGGATCAAATCATTCTGAGGGCCCTCATTGGTCTTTTTTTATACATAAAAATACCTCCGTCTCACTTGTTTTGATACATTTAAATACTAAATAACAAAACAAAAGGTGACGGTGCCACTGCAGCAGAGAATCCATGTATGAACATGGATGGTACATTTCCCCGTTGTGGGACTAATAAAGGATTTCTGATTCTGAAAATCCACCACACGTACTTGGCATGCCAGGATGTTTTTTGTGACGTTATCCTGATGCAGTAGTGTTTACCTTCTCATCAGCTGCCACACCAGTGCCAGAGTCAGGGTAGGGTTGCCATCATTCAGGTCCTGCCCGCCGATGCCAACGAGGGAGAACTTGGCCGTTTTGCCCAGTTCCACTGCATAGTTACAATTCTCCAACTAGGGGCACAAAATAAAATAGTTGGCAAAAGAGGAATTATTTTCATGCGTAGGAACGATTAAAAAGGAATCCGATTTACTTTTTTCATGTTGGTTCCCAGTTTGGGGTAAGGCGGCTTGTTGACTTTGTTGTTCCAGTCAACAGGCACTTTAATCTTCTCATAGAGTTGAAGGATGACCATGGCGTCCTGCAGGTCTCTAGAAGACAAGATTTTGTTTGATAATCATTAACATTTAAAATATGAAACCTCTTCAGATGCCAGCGTACACAGAAGTGAAGATAGATACACAGTTTGTGGTTACATACCCATACAGATGATTGACATGTGGGTTCACTCCCAGAGAGTTCATCCAGTTTCTGAAAGTCCGCTCTTCTCGTGTCTCACCTGGACAACAAAAGGATAATTGGATTTAGGAGACTTTCATGTGACGTGGCTCGAGGCAATACTGGAGGTCTCAGTATTAGTCAGTGTAGATCTAAACATGCAGCGTGTCTGTCTCATCAGAGCTGAACAGGCCTGGTGTCACTCCGTTAGCTTTATAAGCTAAATATATGGTAACTAGATATAATGATCACCGACTTATTGTAACGTTCTGCATATTAACTCTAGTATCCAATAGGAGCCAAAGTTAAGAGCGGCTTTTTGTCAAATTGTAAATATAAAATGACTTACTATGCTAAAATAAGCCTGCACGCCAGTTAGTAAACAAAAAGCAGTGGTTTGTTCAGAACTGGTGCTTCTCAGGCTGCGGCGGTAATCTCTGGTTACCATTTGTGTATTTCGACATTATTTACAGGCCCTGAGAGCTCAACACACAGCAAATTAAGAAAGCACACATGCAAATAATCAACACAAATGAAGAAACATTTTCACCAATTTGACAATGCACGAAAACATAACTTTCACAAGTAATGTGCAGCATTTAGAACATGGATACTGTGAGATAACTGAGCACCTCTCTCCACACTCACCCTCCAACAGTCCCCAGTTAATGTCCTCATTCTCAGGTTTGGTCAGCGCTGGATACTTGTTGAACAGATTGGCGACGAAGGCGAGGTTAAGTTTGGGGTTTCCGCTGACGACGTCAGTTGAGGTGACAAACTGTCGACAGCCGAGCCTGTCGGCCTGCTGCAGCATGGCCTCTGCCCTCTTCACGTCATCTTTCTCCTGAACAACACACAGACCACATGCTCCGATCAGAGGCGCTGCACAGCTGTGACCAAGTGGTGAAGATACTCAACTGTCAAAGTGCTTACGCTGAAGCCTGCCATGTTGATGTCTATGCGCTGCTCATCTTCCTCCGTGCCTTTTGGAGAGATTTGGTTCAGGAGGTGGAAATAGGCCCTTGAGTCCTGAAAAATATTACAAACTAAATTAGATTTTTTACAATCTCACGTGTAACATCATTTTTATCTCATTAAAAGATAGCTGTACTCCGAGAAAAGTATTTATGAACTTCATACTTTTTTTTTTATATATATATATATATATATATATATATATATATATATATATATATATATATATATATATATATATATATATATATATATATATATATATATATATATATATATATATATATATATATATATATATATATATATATATATATATATATATATATATATATATATATATATTATATATTATATATATATTATATATATTTATTATTATTATTATTAAGTAAATATTTAAAAAATACTGAAATCTAGTTAGAACAGAAAGAACAAAAGCATGGCATCTCAGAAAACTTCTGATTTCTGTGTACAAAACAGTAAAGCAAGCGGTAGCATGAGAAATAAAAACAGGCAACAGGTGCGGTAGCTTCTCCTAACTGCCTGGATGATTTACGGAGAGGCCCGGCAACGCCCGAGAGTTTAATGACTTGTTCCAACAAATAAATACTTTAACTAATCTAACATAATTGTTATAATTTATCTGAACTTCCTTAGCAATAGGTATGTGCCAAAGAAACCACAAAATGTGCACATAATATCTTCAACGCTTACATACATGTTTTTGGGAAACATTGGCAGTTTGCCAAGATAGAGACACGACCCATTCAATCCTATTTTTGGAGCAGTGGAGGCGGATATTTGAGTGAGTTTTTACAAACACAAACGTGCACTGCCTGGCCCAGCGTGCTGATAGACACCTGTGTTGGTGGATAAAGTAACTAGAGAAGTGCGTGGAAATAAACAGGTGACAGACTGTTGATCCTGTGAGTATTATTATAGTGGTTTATCTACCTGCATCTAGTGTTAAGATACAACAACTGGATTCAATGTTAGTGAGCGGGCACACCTTGATGTCAGAGCTGAAGTTGTTGATCTTCTGCCAGCCAGCATTTTCCAGGTGAAAGTTTGCCCAGCGCAACAGCAGCTCTTCAGGAGAAAGCTTCATCAGGTCCTCCAGGGTTTCCCCGTCTCTTAGCAATGCTGCCAGCGCTGTCGAGGGGTGTTAAGGACCAGTTAAGATACGTGACAACAGACCAGGAAACCCAGACTTAAATACATATTATGTAACAGAACTATCAACTATTCCCTGTACCTTCATTTCTGCTGAGCTCGATGTCAGCGAACAGACCGATCTTGATGATCTGCCACAGCAGGCCCAGCACCAGATGGGGCTTCCCCTCTTTCAGGTCTAAAGCACCAATGTTCACTACGTGGCAGCCAATGGCAGAAGCAGAGTTTAGGGCCAGGTTCAGATTCTCCTGCAAGGTACAAAGCACCAGATGTGGGAAAACTGAATAAAAAGTAAGATCAACAGCAGCCCTGATGTACATATGGAACTTAAACTGACCTGTATGGTAAACGGTGACAGCTTCTTCTTATTTATGGTCCTCTCATCGATAGTGTCTGGCACCGACAGGTTAACCATTTTGCTGTACAAAACCAAACATGACATTTTAAAATCAGACATTTGATGCAGTATCCTCGTTGTAAAATCACGTAGAAATAGCGACCAGAATGTTTATCGTTTGCAAAAGAAAAATATTTTCAGGGCTTCCTGGTGGCAACGCGGTTTAACTTACAACCATGTAATTGCAGCGTCTATACTTAAATGCTGTCTATCTAAATAAATTAAAAAAAGACAGAACTTTATTTTGCCTCTTACTGTGCTGTTGAACGCAACATAAAGTGGCTGTATGCAGGTTTAATAATTATACTAAATACTGTAGCAAAACATGAATCATATTAGCTTCCTAATTAACATGTGTCATGCTGTACACAAGTCATAATAATATCCCTGGTAAATGCTATATTATTAGTATCAATATCTACTCTGCAACGCAAGGCAGAATGTTGTTCTGGTTGTTATCACAAAACAGGAAATATTTTGCCTAAGTCTAGTGAGATGCAGGTACATTTATTTCAGGGAGAGTTGTGTTGTCTGGCCTGAAGTGAAAACAGGAACTCTCACCAGAGTACGATACCGTCTCCGACAGATGTGAAGAGGGAGTCTGTGTTGGGATCCATGGGCAGGACATGTTGGCAGTCGGGGTCTTTTTCCAGAGCGGAGTTGATCCAGTTCACAAAGGCATATTGCTCCTCCTCTGTGAGGATGAAGACACACGCATACTTAAAGCAAAAACACTTAATGTAACATTGTACACAGTATCACATTGTACCCTCTGCACTTCAGCATCAGATGAGGAAACCCATAATGGACAAAGTTTATGACAAACATGAGCAGCGACTGGAGCGAAGGGGACGATGTCCTACCAGAGAACGAGTGTTGTGTGCCTTCGCTTGACTGCACCGACGTCCCTCCAATAGCCTGGATGCCTTCTTTTCTGGTGATGGCCTTGCGAAAAGTTTTTGATATTTCAAGGTCCTTCAGTTCCTGCACGATCTAAAACGAGACCAAAGAATACTTAGAGAAACTACCACTATGCCAAAACAAAATCCTCCATTATTGTTTTAGGCTGAAATATTTAGGACATATTTATGTACATTTAGAATTGTGCATAAGCGATTGCGTTGCAGATGTTAATAAATTAATTGCTTTGTCCAATAATAATAATAATAATAAAACTGAATTCTGCTGTTCATAGGTTTACATTATAGCATATGTGTAGTGTCAGCAACACATCAATTACTACTATCACATATTTCAAACCGTTTTGAATCCTTTTCTGACATATACACCGAGCGGCCACTTTATTAGGTACACCTGTCCAATCTAATGCAATTTAATAAACCAGTTCTGCCGTATATTTTACCATCACAAAGCACAGAATAGTTCATTCATGTTTTTGTTGACAAGGTCTGAAACGTGTAAATTGTATTTATTACTGGGGTCACAGTTAAAAGGGTGGGGTGTCAGATTATTAAAAACACCTCAATATAACGGAGTGCAGTACAACAGCACCATTAAGCTAAATGCTAAAAGATATAATTTAAATAACACCTCAATGATATAGTCAACAAAAAACACAACATTAGAAACATTATAGACGTCATAAAAGTAGATTTTATGGCAGAACAGTTGTGTAAGATTGCATTAGTCTGTGCCGGTGCATCTAATAAAGTGCAGAGAAATCAAACTACAGATAACTTGGTCACTCATGGTGGATATTTGTCAACCATTTAAAAAAATGTTGACCTGATAAATAATAATAATAATAATTATAGCGCCGGGGATGGGAGTAATATTCCAAGAATTTGCTCAGAACTTCTGAGATTAAAGTAATACATTTGAGAAATAATTGCTTTTTGGTAAAGGAACCACATTGTTTCACTTTGCAAGGTTGGATCCGCTTCATACGTCAATGGTGAAAAAACCCCTGAGGTATGGCTGCATAAACCTAAATCATCTTCTTTCCTTTTACAGTTTGCATCCCTTGTTATCGTTTAGAGCTCCTACGCTAGTAACTGAGTTTCTGAACAATATAAATGAAGAACATTGTCAATTTAATATAAAGGATCCAGAAGACGTCGGGTTCATAAAACCAACTCATGTTTTGCATTTAAATACACTGTTAGAGATTTTAAATGAGACGCAGCGCTTTCACTAAACATCTAATCTAAATATTAGTGATGAGTGTGTGAGTGCCAGTATGTCATTATCAACAGGACCAGGGCTACAGCAGTTATCCTCCACACCTTCACCACCCTGAGGCTTACACAACATTAAATAATTATCTCCAAACATTAAATCAGAGGCTCAACAACAACTAATGGGAACACAGAGCTCTGTGGTGCAGGTTTGTAAAGTACTTTATGTCGCTCATCACAAAGCTGTGTGGTAATACAGGCGATACTTGAAGTTATTGCTGCTTCATCAGTGACCTCAGCCCCACTAGCATTGGTGTGTCCACAATGAGCTATTCAGCCTGTGAGACTGTGAGCACAGCACACTTTACCACAGACATGCAGGAGATCACAAGGTGCCAGCTTGCATTTTTTGGCCACTTTAGGTAAAAGCAGTAACCATAAAAAGACGATAGGAATTTCCATTTAATTCTACAAGTTAGGAAAAGTAGTTTTTTTTTTTCTCAACATTTACATCTATGGGAGTACAGAGGGAGGGGTCTCTCTCTCGCGCTCTATCCTCGATCGCATGAGAGCTCTGATCGAGCTCGAGAAGAGCTCTCTCTCTCTATAGTCCTCTATCTCAGTACTATATATAATATCTCTATGAGATAGATCGCGTAGATAGACGATATATCTCTCTCTCTCTCCTCTCTATTCTCTCTCTCTCTCTCTCTCTCTCTCTCTCTCTTCTCTGTTCTCTATTGTCTCTATGTTTTCTTCTCTGTCTTCGCTGTCTCTCTGTCTCTCTCTCTCTGTCTCTCTGTCTCTCTGTCTCTGTCCTCTGTCTCTGTCTCTCGCTCTCGCTCTCTCTGTCTCTCGAGGAGGCCACTTGTAATGCTGTGTGTTTACAAAACACAGAGTGTACACAGATGAACTGTGGAAAACAGTTGTCGTCACTAAACCATTAGGAGTACCTCAAATTGTAATTATGAAGGAGCTCATAACAGTTAAAGTTCAAGACTGAAACACGTTCCAGGTGGAGTCAGAGATATTCATTGCATGACACATTGCATTTTTAGGGTCATCCAATTCAATTTGGTTCACTCAGAGTTAAACCAACTAAAAAGGTACCACATATCCTAAAACAGGACACTTGAACTGTCACAGAAAAGACTAAAAACAGCTACAAAACATTTTTGATCAACCCTCCTGATCTTGAATCATGCTGCACTCCAGAAGCTGCCTCTCTAAATGACTTCTCCCTCATCACTGCTGAAACAAAATACTGGAACTCACACCACTTTGCTGACCTCACTTCCACATTCCCTGAGTGTGTATGCGTTCGCGTGTGTGTGGTTTGTAGAGGCCTTTCAACTCCGTCGTGCAAGGAGCTGCTAAAAGTTGCTTTGCGTAGCGGCCCCACCCAGGAGGAGGGCGAGGTGCTTTTAGGCAGAACAGAATGCAAAAACTCAGAGTAAGAACAGCTCTGAACAGAAGGTGAAAACTTGTCAAGCTCGACAGTACAAACAGTTCTGAGCTCCGCTTAACGTACCGACAGAAACTCATCGAAGCTGATCTTATTGTCGTTGTTGCGATCAAGTTTCTGGATGATCTCTCTAACCATGTATCCAGGTAGGGCATGGCCGGCATCTTTGAGGAGCTCATGGAGCTCATGATCATCGACAAATCCATTGCCGTCCAGATCTACAGAAACACAAAAAAGAACCATCAGGCATCAGGACATACGATACAACTAGGGCTGGAGCTACTATAACATAACAATGATATACAATACTGTCATGGTAACATGGCTTTTACTCACCAATTTTACGAAAAGATTCCGTCATCTCCTCCTTCTCCTCTTTTGTTATCTTTGCAGTCATGTTTCTGTGGTTGACCCGAGGTGGTCAGTCAGAGAAAGGTGGGACTGCGGAGAGGAAAAGAGCACAGGGTCAACAACAGGGTCTTAAACTTACGGGACTTGAGGGGAACCCCAGCTTCATCAGACTCCCATAAACCTCCTTTCAGACCCTGAAACCAGACAAGTCAATGTTCAACTACTCAGATCCTGACGTTTCCTCTCAAGGCAGAACAAAAAGTCCCTCCCCATTTTCTGTCTTAAAGTAGTCCCTCATATATCCGTCTCCCCACTGATCCCTGCTGATCCCCACCCCTGCTGATCATATCTACTGTTCTCTATAGTTTCTCCCTTTAGCTCTTTTCCTTTTCCAAGCATGTCTTTCTCCTATAATCAAAGTCATTTCCTGTTCCATTGTGTAGCCAATGGGTCCATGCTATAAAGAAAAAAACTGCCAGAGAAGCTGAGACTACTACGCTTCTGATGATTTTACACAACACTTTCTGAAAAAGCTGTTTAATGTTAATGTTTTATCTAAAACTGACAATTTGTTTACTAAAATATCTTGCTTTTTTTTGCCCTTTCATCAGCTCTACACATTTTATCATATCAATTTGGTGTTCAAATAATTTTTCCATGCAAACTGAGATGGCTGTAATGACAGCGACGAGACTGCATCCGGCTTTATGTGACAAAATAACATTTGGATTATTTGTGAGGCTTCTGTGAGGGCTGCTTCTCCGAGACGTTAAGAGTTTGATGCTGGTTTATCACAAAACTGTTTGGGTTACATTTTTTACATTTTAGCAGAGAAAATTGTCCTCACAAAGCAGAAAGATTCATTTAAATGTGTAAAGAGAACTATAGCCAGTGAGAGTCAATCCCAGTTGTTTCCCTCGACTGAAACACTGTTCCTGAACTCCAGAGGCAAGGCAGCCATCTGAAAGTCACTGAAAATAAGGAATTCCTCAGAGTACCTCCTTCCCGTTCTGCAGTGGCAGAGGAATGCACATCGAGGCCTGGGCAGATCGAGCTTCACTTACACTGAGGTGAGCAGGGTGTGCTGCCTCGCTCTCCAAGGCTAAACTGGTATGATGGCATTCCTCTCGAACACAAGTGTTCAGAAAACAAAGATGAGGTTTATACTGTGGTGATCTAAGGATCCAGACAAAAAAAGTGTTCCCATTTCCTGTACAGATTGTTCATCTTCACAGCATGCTAGGCAGAACGCCGGGGCAAGGCCATTTCTTGTTTCTACATTGCTACATGTATAAAAACCATATAAGGGAATAGTTGAATGTCAAGTTAGTCAAATTCATTTTTATCCACTTGATTAATATTGTTGGTGAATTTCTTTGCATAGTTTTATCCCATCTAGTGTTTCTGAGGTCGCAGCAGCCTCACATTCAAGCAGACGAACAATGAACAAAGGTCCAGTAACCCGTGCATCCTCTTCATGAATGAAGCTATTAATAGTATTCATGAAAGATGATTCAACAGCAGCCATGTGGTCTCCGAGATGCGACTCAGTTCCCATAATGCTTTTCTTACAAATAAAACAAAGTGACGGAATAACACTTTAAAATCAAAAATGTTGTTCCCAAACAAGATAAACTCAAGTTTATTCCTTTAGAATAAAAAGGTTATACAGTAAAAAACAACAACGCCAGATTTGTCACTTTAATCAACACCGAGATACTTTTAAATGCCACTCCATGAATCACAGAGAACAGGGTGTTTTACTTCTACGAGCAAGCACAAACTCCTGACTGAACCATTAGGAAAATGACGATGCCAGTGTTGCTATATTTAACTTTTCTCCTAAAGGATGTGAAATGTGGCTGAAGTCAGCCCAGCTACAATAAGGGCCGACAAACATTCCCTCCTTTGCCAGCCCTTGTCACACCCTCGACAGAGCGAGAGTGAAAACAGAAGAGGGGTTAAGTACATGGAGCAAGGGAACAGATGGCAGCGCACAAATGTGAGACGTATCGCTGGTGGTACAGAAGAATGGAGTGTTTGTAAGCACGGCCACAAACCACGGCAATAAATCCTGTGCAACAGCAGAAAATGAGTTCAGAGTGTCAGGCTCCAAAGACAGTTGCTGCGTTTGACAGCTGGACTGTGTGCTTCGAGAGACGATTCCTGCACCCTCCAACTAAACGCAGCTGCAAGCTTCTGAATGGAGTGGCTCATATTTGCCTAAAAGCATATCGATACTCATGATGGAGCTCAAACACAATATTGAAATGTGAAACCGATTAGTTTTTGTACATCGGAATGATGCTGCCATAATTATTAATTAATACAAAGAAAATCAATATAGAGGATAGATTTCCTAATTATTTCACATTTTGAACTGAAATGATCAAAAATGACCCCCAAAAAAGCAAGTCCTCTACACACTTACGGTACATGTTGGTTTACAGTAGACCTGCAACCAGTCCAGCTTCTGAAATATGGAGATTTCCTGCTTTTCTCAGTTTTATATCATAATAATCTTTTGGCTTTGGAATGATAAAACAAGACACTTAAAGACATCACCTTGGACTTTGAGGAACTTGAATGGACATTTTTCACTATTTTCAGACATTTTATAGACCAAACAAATTGAGAAAAGAAGGAGTCGTTTGTTGCAGCCCTAGTTTACAGTCATCCAGGTCACGTGATATCTAGCAGTAACAAAACAAGAGCAACAGGACTTGCAATGCAGTCTCCTTTAAGAAGCTCTCTCAGTTCTCTTGCTATTCTTTTACAACTATAACACATACACTAGTATTTCTTTCAGCACAAAACGGCACATTGTTAACGATTGCCTTTGATGGACCTTACAGTCAAGTTAAAGCGGAGGGCTGTTCCCAGATGTCGGAGTTAAATGTGTATAGGCGACACACCCCTCCCTGCCAGTGTTTCATCCACACAGTAACATGGGAAATGTGAGGCACACACAAATAGATTGGGCACCCTTCCCATGTGTGGTCAGGTTCATATGCAACACACCCAACATAGTCTGCAAGAACATTTTTACTCAGTCACAATCGGCCGCAGATGTGAGTCAAACTAACTGACTCATAAACACCAAACAGTCTGTGACAACAGCCCTTTATTTCCTACTGAGGCTGTGTGTGGATTAGATAAGCACAGCCACACTGACAGGTAAGGAGGAGGTGACGACAACAAATATTGTATGTGGAGTTTACTCAGCTCTGACATCATGCGCAGCTGTAAACATATCACCCTGGGCTGGGTTTAGGGGTATTATAAAAAACAAAGCTCAAAAAGCTAGGGTATATGGTGAAACATGACTGAAATGTTCAAATGAAATGGTCCCTTGACAGTGTCCCCAACTGTGAGCAGCTAATGTTTACAACTTGCTCTCTATAGTACATTACTTTTGCACAAATCAAAGGATGTAGCTGTAGTAAATGATGCAGAAGGTACAAGAGGCCTGTGCTGGCAAAGGTGTAAAGCCAGGAATCCCTACTAACCATCCCTTAGGAATGTCATTAGACAGGTTACAGAGGTGCTGCTGAATCAGTTGAGTTGGGCTGCTACTGATCAGCCACACCTACAAGGGTTTGCCATTACTCAACAAAAGCACTGTAAAGCATTATCCTTTAATTGCAGCATAATCAGCTGGTACAGGGCACAGTTACTGTGAAATACCACCCATTCCTCCTGCAAGCATGACGTGCGGCCATGAGCAAGACACTGTATTTTCTATTTACAAGGTAACAACTTCATGGGATTGTATAGCCTTGGCAGAGAGAGCCTTCTAATCGGAATTAGCATAACAAAACTGATGCAGCTGACATCTTTTTATTATTATTTTTACAACACTTAATACAAGTATTATCAATAAGTAACTCAATCACTTGCACTGCATTGGAGAAACAAGTGAAGGGAAAATCCTGACAGTGCAGAAAGTGGGGCAACCTGTTAACTCACACAGAGGTGTGTGTGTGTGTGTGTGTGTGTGTGTGTGTGTGTGTGTGTGTGTGTGTGTGTGTGTGTGTGTGTGTGTGTGTGTGTGTGGAAAGGGCGGAAACAAACTATATGCACACTCCTTCTCGTCTGTCTGGTTAGTCTTTACAGAGATAACAACACGTAATGTCTGTATTTAAAACACCTTCAGTAGGTACTCCCATATGGTTCTGCATCATGAATAACTCACATTTTACTTCAGCTGATGTAAGGCATAGCACATATAGCACACATACAAATTCATGGGACATTTGACCACACCAATCAGGTAATGACAGGCACAGTTCAAATGATTTACTATAGGATGTGCACACAGCCCTTTTTTCACTGCTGACACTGTGAGTCTCAGGAGTCCTGAGATCAGTACTTTTCTCTTTACCAACTAAACATGTTTTACAACATCTCTATCAAAAGTACGCCGCTGTTAAACAAGACTTTAACCGAGGATAGACAACATGTAATACTACTAATACAATGTTGTCGAGAATATACAGCATAAGACTTCTGATGTATTCACAACACACTACTTGTTCAAAGTCACAATATTTCTCAAGTTCAAATGTGGGTCTTTCTGATACTATCAGACTTCTTGTTGTTCAAGGCTGAACCACAATTGGGATCCCAGCTGCACATGTGCTGCAGCCCCAGATGTCTCGACAGGAAAAATCTGGTAAATCATTCAAGAGCAGTACACACATTTACAAAAACCGCTGCTTTACACGAGTGCACAAAACACCGAGGACCTGACCGAGTATTAAAACACTCACCAACCTTTCACAACGTACTCCGACACCCACTTAAATAAAGAGCATATAAGAACAATGTCCTTTACAGGATAACTTATACCAACATGTGCAGTGAGTGAATATCCACTTTGCAAATGACTCATACTATTTTAAAGGAAATGTGGCAGAGAGAGGGAGGGCGAGATGCATTTATCATAGAACTAAAGTAAATTACTGAACAATTGTGCTGGAGTCATATCATTATTCGTATTATAAAAGTGTCAAAACGTGATCCGTCATCAGAAGAGCAGTACGGTTACACACACCTCGTATTGCAAAATACTTATTATACGAGCCTTGTGTAAAGAATATGTGCGAGTGTGTTTATGCATGTCTCATTGATGCACCAGCCTGTGTACCGGGAATACTTTTAAATGACTGCGGCTTCCTCCGGTGAGCTCATTAAACGAACCTGGTTGAGTCACACCACAAATACACAAATATGAAGTGATATTTCCAAAACCTCAAAGAAAACATTAACCTTCAGAACACTTACTAGTTACAGTAATTAGTTACATTAGTAATGTCTTTGAGTTTATTTCTAGGCTACTAAAAGTTATCTGGTCGCAAATTAAAAGGAGTCAGAGGCTACTTTATTGCAGTATTTCTAGGACCTATCCAGCGCCGTGAGGATGAATAGGCTACAGTGAAGGTGTAGCTAAAGCTAGCAGGCTCGCGACAGGCATGCAAGTTTTATGGGCAGGAAACTATCCTCGTTTACTGCTGCAAATGCTGCCCTCTGCTCTACACAGAGGATAACGACTATCACATAGAAGAAAGATGAATACAAGTGTGTTATTTAAGTCAACGCTATTGAGACAAACTCTGTAAGTAGCTGTTGGTGTAGAAGTTGCCAGGAATATTGGTACTCACGGTCGGTGCGCCTAAAATTCCAGACAGCGTCCAGCTCGCAGTCCTGCCTCCTCCACGTAGAGACAAAAGTAGACAGCAGGAGGAATGTCGGCCCCGCCCTGTCGCTGACGTCACCGCCAGACGCTGATGTCCGACTACGGAGGATCATCTGTGCCAGAAAATAAATACTTATAAACATAAATGTATGCTATGCAAGACAAATAACAATATATACGTGCTTGCAACTGTTTTTACTCAAATAATGATTTTGTTGGAGTGGAAATCGGAACATCCACCCATAGCTTCTGGCTTGGATCAATGAAGGGATGCAGGCAAATAATGATAACATTTTGAATGTAGACGAAATATATATATATGTTTAAAATAATACACCCAGATAGCTTTTTAAAAGATGCAGAATAGAAGTACTGCTTTTCCAAAAATTAATCATTTAAAACATTTTGTATGGTCAAAAATAGACGTTTTGTTTATCTCTGTGTAAGCCATGAAAAGATTAAATACTTAATTAAAGGGTCAACCGAAAAAATACATACAACATGGAAAGCCTTTTGTATTAAGACCCTTGCCCAATATTTATCAGGAACTCTAATTGTATCCTCATGGTTAGCTCTCCACAGCTAATTGAACTCTCAACACTAGAGTGTAGTGATAAGAACTGAAGGTAAATTAAACAACTATAACATTACTACTAACTTCACACTTCACACACGCACCCTCTCTCTCTGAGCTGGTCTCATTGGACGCATTTAAAGTGATTCGAAATGACTTGGTAGAGAAAATGGCTGTGTTATCCGCAACACCAACGAGAGAACAATGTCAGAGAGTAAGGTGAGATATTAGTAATAATGTAAAAGTAAGCTATGCACATGAATTTCAACGTTCCTCTCCCTTGTGTCTGCTGTATACCTTTGTGTGACTTGTTACCATGAAACAACCCCTACTGTAATATGTTTAACCACTTGAGACAAAGCTCAGTGTCTTTTGGAAAACCCTTGTCAGATATCTGTGGACACTTTTTAAATTATATCTAGATTAGATTTTTGCAGATCACTATGTTTTGGCTCTACTTCACTAGCACGGTAGCAGATTTGAACCAGAAACACATGCATGACACCTTTGGGTAGTCGTGGGACTAGTGTCAAGCACAAATCGCCACCTGCTGTTGTGAAGGGTCAATTACTTAAGACATTTGTGAGAAAATCCTCTGCACAATCACGGCAGAAAGATTCCATTTTCTTATATTGTCAACCTCCCAAATGTTCAAAAGTTAATGTTTTGTATTTGCAAACCACGCTGTGTGATGACACTTAAAAGTAATCTAGATGGCATCAGATAAAAGTAAAGATGTGGCCCAGAAAATACTAAATGTTAACCCAATGGTTGCCCAGTGGTCTAGTGTTTCAGCTTCCAATTACAACACTGGAAGGGTGTGAATTCAATACCAGGGCTGTCTCCATTGTGCCCCTGAGCAAGGCACTTAACCCTGAGTTGCTCCAGGGGGACTGTCCCTGTAGTTAGTTCACTGTAAGTCTCTCTGGATAAGAGTGCCTGCTAAATGATCTGTAATGTAAACAGAGTCAGAATATCAACATGCAAGTCATGCAAGTCATGCATGCAAGTCACTCTTGCAGTAAACACAATGCAAAGGTGTTTACCCAGCAGCAATTTGAGAAGGCATTTGAGGATGTGGGCTTCTGTTTGTGCTTTGTTGAAGGGGAAAAGCAGACTGACTGCTTTGGTGAAGCAATTTGTGATACAAGGAACAACAGCAGTATTTGTTAGTCAAAAGCCAAATGTATAGTATGGTAAATGGTTCCTGGAATAGAGATGAAGGGAAGTCCTATTCTAGTAATTAATTTGTTAATACACAATGATTGTATAACAGTAGAGGAGGGTTAGAAGAAGTAATAATGACAAGAATAGTTAGTAAAACATATTCCTTGAAATGTGAGACACAGAGGGAGATGATGAGAGCTCTTAGGGAGAAGATATGCAAGAATTTAATTATAGACTATTAAGTATTGACTTAAAGGACCAGTTTGTAGATTTAGGGGGATTTATTGGTAGAAGTTTAATATAATTCGGTTGGTTGCAATCTGCAACCTCACCTGTAGATGCAACTAAATCCTACTGTTCCTTTAACTGACATTATGTACCAGGTGTTGTTTACCTTTTTGAGAGGGGGAGCGAAACCTTGATAGTTTTTAGGATGTACTTTAGTGCAAGCACACTAACACCAGTCAAAGTGTAAGCACAAGTACAATGGATTCATGGAAACCAAACAGAAAATAAGCAACCGATGTAATATCTGATCCCCACTCCGGGACAGCAGGTGGTGGTAATGCGCCATAGGTTAACATTGTTGGTCAGGAAGAAAAAATCACTAAAGGAAGAGTGCCTCTTTACAGTTTAGCTTTGTGATGGGGTCCTGAGCGCAGATTGAGCGCCACGTTTTTACAAGAATATATTGTTATCATGAAGCTATAAGGATTTGAACGACTGCGGTTGTTCACATACGTCACGATATGTCTGCAGCAATGCTGAGGTAAAACAAACGCGTTGTCTAACGTTATAACATCACATAACAGCGAGCTAGCTTAGCTACTAGCCAGCTGTAGCAGCTAACAGCTACCAAGACTGATACCAATGATAACGATAATTCTGGTTTAGCTAGCTGCTCACTAAAACGAAGTATTGTTAACGTGGTCAACACAGCATGTAAGTCGTCTTTTTTGACGTCTCAGGTAACAGATGTACTGTTAATGCTAGTTATCTTTTCGTAGCTAATGCTACAATAACTAACGTTTTAAATAATGTAGTTTGTGCTGTTGAATTTAAATTTAGCCATGTATGTGTTTCTTATGACCAGATTGAGTTAGTGTCTTTTCCCTAATTGAAATGTGCAGTTTTACAGACACCCAAACTATGGAGGGTTTTCTTAATTTGTATGTCAGTTATTTCAATATTTCATTACAGGTCATTTGCCTTCATACGTCAAAATAGTACCACAACTCACAATAGTCCATTTTACAATATGAGTTGTAATGTTTCACTGCTAAACATAGTGGATTACACACAATACATAAACAAAAACAATAAACAGTTGGATACTGAGAGCTTTAGGGTTAGGGTTGTGTAGCTGCATTTGGGCGAGCCTTTAAATTGGGACTGTGTTGTCAGGTTTCAACCATCACTCTTTCTGGAAATCTGTAACATAATACTTTGTGAAACATAATATTTTCTTTTCATATTCTACTACTATATTTGGAGAGCAAAAGTTTTGATGTAGATTTTTAATGTGATTTAAGTTGATAGTGTCGTGGACGATGAACAGTTGATTCACATCACATCATTACTAATGCTAATGAAGTATATGAATCAGACTTTTGAACCAACAATTAGATTAACCAGCTGGCCACATCTAACCGTCAAGTTTACCATGATCATGTTCTTTTTTCCTTCACTGTAGCACCACTACCAGCAAGCTGAATGTATTGGTCAACAAACTGCATGAGTACTTGGCTCAATCTACTGTTGAGGACAGCAATGGCTCGCCAACCTCAGCTGATGGTACAGCTTTTGATTTAATATAATCATGAGTGATGGAAAATTCTCATATTTACATGCTTCATGAACATTTTTAATGAATCATTTGTTGACAGGTCCGACAAACAGGAGCTGTTCTGTGGGAAACTCACTAGGTCATACTGTGACGGAGGTAACTAACCATTCTTGGGGTTTTGTCATATACATCTCTGTACAGTGGTCATACCAATGGTGCCAGGAAACCTTTAACTGGATCCAACACAAAATGTTGTCATATTCAGAAATGTACAACAGTGCCGTACTTTGCGTCTTTTTCATTACAATTGCATTTGGTATTTAGTACCATTACCAGCACTTTCTAATAACCATTAAAGCCACACTAAATGGAAGCAATTAACCTTTGTCATAAAATGCATCTAGTTTTAGTCTGTGAGTTTTATCACAAGTGGATACTTGAAACCCTCAAGCAAAATGTTCATCAGAAAAGTGGATAGTAATGTTAGTTAATGTTTATATTATATAATGTTTATGATTGAAATGGTGGTTAACACACAAGCTATTGAATGACACTTTTTCGGTTGCCTTAGTTTTAATACTGTAATGACCAAAGTAAAAGTCTATTGCCACATTAGTAACCATATAAAGATGTAATGCTCATGATGCAGACAACAAGGTAAAGCACTGCTTAATTACAAGCTTTGTGATTAATTAATCGCATATATCAATATTTGCTGTGAGAAGCATTTCAAAAATATTCAAATGGATTTTGGAAGATGAGTGAATCAATGAGTAGCATTATAAACTTAAAGGTCAATATGTCTTTTATTTCAATGCTTTCTCCAATATCTTGTTTGCCACAATTACGAGGCGGGTCGCTCACTTTAGCAGCGGCGGTGCTAGCTAGCTCCGAGCTGCTCAGTGCTTTGCATTGAGGTTATATATATCTATATTTCAATATATATTTCAGCTTGAAGTTCTCGGTGGTTCGAACATTCTTTGCTGCAGGAATCTCACAGAACGGAGCATCAACAGTTACATCCGGGACTTTATTAATGTAAACTTTCCATTCACTGGGCCAAGTAACGTTTTCTCATCCGCTTCATGATGTTGACGAGGCTGCTGTGGCCGCGCCGCAACTTTATAAAAACTCCTACGCCCAGATGGCAGTGATGCTTTGGAAACACCATTTCACACTTAAGGCTTCTTTTTATGCTTTAGTTGACGGGAATGTAATCCAACATTTTAATTAGAAGCTAATTGCAAATTAAATTGTTTGCTTCAGGATCTCCCTGTCTCTGTCATGTTAAGCATAATGTAGTTTAACAGTCTTGTTAATTTCCCATGGTTTCTCCCAACTACTCAACGAATAGTTTCTGCTCTCTGAACAGTAGTCTAACTCTATGTAGTTATTCATACCTCCTATTCATTCAGTATTCTAGGAAAATGATATTATATCCTAACTATTTATTTCCGAGACTCAATCTCCCAGAATGATATTGTTTGCATAAACAAAGTACTACCTGCTGAGTGAACACTAAACTCAACACTAAAATGACGTTAATGCTTCCAGCGACAACTAATCTAATAAACTGTCTTGTTTTGTAGGCAGGAGTGGATACAAAATACTCAAGGAGGTGAGTTGGCATTACATTTCACCCTGTAAGCATATACATGTATGGTATGTAATGAAACAGTCCAGATTTAATGCCTAAATGCAGCTTGTTGTTGAAGTAAAGGGAAATCCAATGTTTTGCAAATGTGAAGCAAACTATTTGCTCAGACCAAGTGAAAGTGTAAATCAATAGTCTGATTCATCAGATTGAAGGATAATGATGATTTTGCAGTGCCATTAGCTTATACACTAAGTACACTCCCCACCTGTGGGAAGGTTGCTTTGCTCTTACATTTTTTTCTGTTTCTCTCATATTACAGAAAACCGTCTGTTGTCATACGGCACTCTGGACTGGATGAATCTGGGGACTCGAATGCAAGTGAGGACGTGGTTTTACCAGTCATTGCAAATAGTCACCCTGATATCACTAGATTACCAAAAGGTAGGCCTGAACCTTTTTCCTATTCTACTTCATTTATTTACTCTGCTCGTAACTTTTCAGAACAAATGCAGTGCATTTTTGGATTGGTGTCAATTATGTTTCAGTGTTGTTTTAGATAAGAATTGGTCTTGGAAATTTTGGGGGATGCAAAAAATATGAAAAAATACATATTTAGGTGGCCACAAGTCAGTCATTATAAACGTGGTATTTTGTCTTTTTAATATATCTAAAGGGCGTAAGAAGTCTTTAGGTGTGTCCCCAGCTTTCGGTAATATTACATATTTAATAATGAATATGTTTGATTTATTACTGTTATGTTTTGTTTGCACAGGCACTGTCCTGGTGAGGCCTGAACCTGTTGATAATGGGAAAGATGACTTCAGGGGTCCTGAGTTTCGCAGCCGGAAACCAGGGGTACTGCGGAAAGAGTTTTCGAGAAGACGTGGAGGTCAGTAATATTGTCATAACATTGCACATCACTTCATGATTACTCAGCCAGTCATTTCTTCAAGTGAAACAAAAATAAGACACTTGTTGGGGTACTCAAGCATTGATTGCATGTGAACAAAAATCCCAGACTTAAAAACCACTCTAGTGGTCAAAACAAACTGAAAATTCACTTCACTGTGTGATAAATACGGCTTGATCATTATCTTGATGTGAGAGAGATCACTGGAGATTTGACTTTGAAAAAAAGCTGCTCCACATGCTGCTCTCCCACTTTCGCACTGCTTATGGCAAGTTTTTGTATCTTAACCAGTGGTTAGAGATACAAAAGGGCTTTCTCACACATTTCTAAACAACTAATGAAGCTGGCCACCTGGCCGCCTCCCTAGGGAGGTGTTCCAGGCACGTCCAGCTGGTTAGAGACCCCGGGGAAGACCCAGGACTTGGTGGAGAGATTATATCTCCTCACTGGCCTGGGAACGCCTCGGGATCCCCCAGTTGGAGCTGGAGGATGTGGCCCGGAGAAGGGAAGTTTGGGGTTCCTTACTGGAGCTGCTGCCCCCATGACCCGACCCTGGATAAGCGGTAGTCGATGGATGGATGGATGGATAATGAAGCTGTTATTATAACCTTTTTATTGCTAATGACGGTGGTGTGCTTTCATAGGAGTTGAACACATGGAAATTGTCAGTTGCACTGCTTGTGGCCGACAAGTTAACCACTTCCAGAGAGATTCCTTTTATCGACATCCAGTTCTGAAAGTACTTATTTGCAAGGTAGGTCTACTTATTTATATGCCAGAAATATATGACCTCTTTTGTGTCTTTTTTCAACTCTCTTCAAAGGTCAGAAACCCTGGGAAATGTACTTAAATGTATGTTGTTACCAAAGAGTAAACACTGGAGTTAACATGAAATTGCAATCAAGACTAAAGTGACATTTTAGAGTGTTGTGCCTTTTGCTCTTTTTGACATCCCTAGTTTCTGTCTTAGTCCTGTTTGCTTTTGGTGGGTGTCTTTGATGTTGAATACTTGATGATGTTGAAAGTACTGACATGAACCGTGGTTTAAACTGCAGATTAGCAACTATATAAAACAGTAAAAAACAAACTCATGAGTAATAAGTCAATTAAGAAGACTGTTATTTGTCTAATATTAAATTATTATGGTCCACCTGTAGCAATCCCATTGATACCCTACACAATGGAGCAATGCTGACACACCGTCCTTGTTTATACACAACTCTCTCTCCGTTGCTGTTGGAGTGTATCGGGAACCTGAAGGCGGGTCTTTTAATAGTGTTACTGACTCGCATGGCAATCAGTTTGCAGTGCTAACCTCAGCGCATTCTGCGCGCGACCATGAACCCTCGACTACAGGCGGTTTTGGCAGGAACACACAAATGTTACAGCACTACTACGCAGACTAAAGTCAATGTGAACGTTAGCCATTATTGTCATTTCATATTCAAAGTACGTCTGTCAACACAACTGTTTGACTGATGTAAGATATTATTGAGAAGGTTTGGTTTTAAGAATTCAAGTTTGCTAAAATGATTCTGTCTTCGAAGGTAATAATTCAAAAGAGCCACCATGAATATTTAATCTTTGCTCACAAGAATAAACATATCAATCAACTCGAATGAATTATGTTATTGCTTAATACATTTCTAGTGTTAAAAGATCCTCCCATGTTTCTAGTATACCTTTTGTCCAAACTGTCTGGTCCAATAAATGTTTTGTTTTTGTCAGTCCTGCTACAAGTATTACTCAAGTGATGACATCAGCAAGGATGGGGATGGAATGGATGAGCAGTGCAGGTAGGAATTTGTTGTACTTAATATTTTAACTGAAGTATAAACATAAGCATTTATCAAATGTATTTATTATGTCTTTTCCCCCCTCATGCAGATGGTGTGCTGAAGGAGGCAACTTGATCTGTTGTGACTACTGTAGTAATGCCTTCTGCAAGAAGTGTATTCTAAGAAATTTGGGAAGGAAAGAGCTGTCTGGCATCTTGGAAAGCAAGTGGTACTGCTATGTGTGTAGCCCAGAGCCACTTTTTGACCTGGTGATGGCCTGTGACAGCATCCTGGAGAACATGGAGCAGCGCAGGAAGAACCGAGTAGAGCCGGAGAAATCTCAACTTTACCACATGTTGCCACACTTGCCACAAAACATTCCTTTGGATAACTGGGATCACACTGGTATGGATGGTAATGTGGTGTTCAACTACAACACACTGCAGATTTCAAAGGATGTTACCAAAAGGGCCAAACATTTGGTGGACTCGACAAACATCTTAAACCGGACATTTGTCAATTTCATTCATAATGTGACGACGAACAAACAAACACCTGTTGTTCGCAAGCTGTACCTGAATTCTTTTTTGTCAGTAGTTAAAGGTTTGCGGAAATCACTTACAGCACTCGAGGATAGCCTTAAGGAAGAATTCAGTGACTTGGATGTCATGAGCTGTTGGGAAAAGTTCTTTAGTGAAGACTTTGATGCACAACCTGTAATAGATGCCAACACACAGCCAGACATCCCTGATGAAAGGTGTTTGAGTGACTTGCAGAAATTGGCTGCGGAACATTTGGAAGATTATGATTCTGACTCCAAGGTCTTCACAGATGGGAGAACTGCACATGCCTGCCCCGGCGAAAACATGGATTCAGCTTCACATGATCAGACGATTGGCTTTAAGTCTTCTGAAAGTGCGATCAACATGACTAAAAAACTAGTTGTAAAACTCACACCTGTACCAATGGAGCAGGAGACATCCTCTGATGCCCCAATGATGGAGACGGACCTCCACATGAACGATAAAACGTCAGAGGGAAAGGTTGTATCAGAAGACAAAGACACATTTGTTGAAGGGACTAAAGCTGACAGCAAGTTGAGCAATGACAACTCTAGCGCATCTCTACATCCAGAAGAGGAACAAGGCAATAGACGCTCTCCTCGCGTGAAGACGACACCTTTGCGGCGACCAAGTGATGTCAAGGCCACAAAGTCTCATTCAGCAGCAGACAGTGACAGTGACTCTGACCACGAGGAAACTTCCAACACGGTACCTGCCAATAACACTGAAGAAAATATTCTGAGCAGAGCAAGAGACGACTCTGACTCCGATGAAGTCCCTGTAGCTCTGCTTGAGCGAGCTGCTATGACGCAAAGCTCCGATGAACCCAAGAGTGATGAGAACGCGGGAAAAGCGTCAACTAAGGTGGCCAAGAAATGTCTCTTTTGGCTCACGAAGAACACCCCGATCTCCCCGGAGAACATGCGCCGCAAACGCAAGATGCTGGACATTTCCCCCGAGTCCGACTCAAGTAACAGAAGGGTAAAATCTCGAAGGGAAATTGGGACAGATTCCTCTAGTGATGATCAAGACTCGCAGAAGAAAATGCAACACTTAAATACACTGAGGCCAATAGGGAAGTCTCCCCACGTCAAAAGAGAGGATGACGGTTCAGCTATAAACCCGGGTAGGATACAGGCTGGAAAGTCTAAGACTAAATCTCTCCAGAAAGCGATGGAGTCGTCATCCTCATCAAGCGAAGATGAAGATGAAGATGAAGAGGATGAAGATGACTCTGGGAGTGAAGGAAGTGATCAGAAGATGAAGCCAATCACTGAAGATGTGGCCTTACTGGGGGCAGCAGCATTCCACCAATCATCGGGTGAGTCTTATATTTAATATTATATTACCTAGATCTACTGTACGTCTCGTCAACGATTAGAAGTAGTTTATTCAGTTACTGGTGGAAATCATAATGGGTAATGCTGGCTCCTACTCCCCACTGAATCTACTGGACTGTGATGACATGATATGTTTAAACATCAGCCTGTGATACAGAGTGCTACCCGCATGTTGCCTAATCAAGATGAAAATCAACTTATATGCAGATATGGGATTGTATCAGAGTCTTTAGGAATACACACACACACACACACACACACACACACACACACACACACACACACACACAATGTCTCTTGGCCTGCCATTGTTCTTTGATGATGGATGTTGTTTTTCTGCTGAAACAATATGGCAATTTATGTTTCTAATTTTTGTTTTTTGAAGGAGAAGAGGATCACTCTGGGCTCTCGTGGGCTGCAGAAGATGATGATGATCCAGAAAATAGGTATGGTTCAAAAAGCCTGTGTGGGAGAAAGGCAACTTCGAAGCCCAAACTCTTTGCAAAATCTAGCAACACCCACGTCATTAAGACTCAGTTGCAGCCTATTCAAACAAGACCAAAGCGTAGCTGCAGCAGAGGCTCAGCAATCAAATACACATCCTAGAGGTACTCTGTGAAGCACAACCTTGTGATGCAGTGAATCTGAACCTGCCTAGAACAAGCTTGTGAATGATGAGCTACTTTGCACGGCTGTTTTATTTTAATTTAAATTGTATTGCTTTTAATACAGAACACACATAGAATGTGTGTCTGTTTTATTTGGTGTGCAAGTATATACATGTATCTAACTTAAAAATTTTATTCTTATTATTCTTATTCTTATTCTTATTATTATTAGGTTGTAAACCATACTTTTATTATTTTCGGCATACTAAGCTGATACAAAAGGAGGAATCCTGCAGTTGACCCACTTTGCCCATGATGAGGTCTGAGCATACATTTGAACAGTGAATGAAACTTTTTTCAGCCTTATAGCTCAACCTGTTCATGACAGGATTTTAAAATATATTTAGAAAGTTTAAAAACTTCAGTCTACTTCTGCGTTATTACAGAATACACAAAGAACTGTTCTCCATTGAGCAGCACTTTTAACTTAATTGTTATTTACAGATGACGTTTGAAACGTGTGACGGATTATCTGCAAAAAATTATGATCTGTATAAATATCAAAAAGGTGACTTTTAGCTTTATGTTATTCAGCTTTTGAGTTCTTTGAGGCACAAAAGTTAAATTTCCATCGCAATTCTTCGAGCACACATGACTTATTTCGTGAATGGGCTTGTATTTGATGTCAATGCTGATTGATATTTCTTCGGTCTGATTTATTACTCTGTTTTAAAAGACTATACTGATGGTGTCATGAACATCTATACATCTCAGGATTTGTTATAGGGCTACTCTCACTGTCCAGCTGACGCAACATTTTTAAACCTAGATAATATTTCTGGTAATAAACGCCTGAAAGGTTACTCAAAACACCATAAACTATTTTACATTCTTTTCCATCGTGTTTAATAATATGCAAATTATTTTAGACACCAACATTAGCAGCCAGTCGCAGTAGATGGATTTGAGCTGCAGATTGTTTGACAGTCCTTATTGGATTGTTAAATGGTGCTTTGTAGTGGTATATTCAGGGCATTCACAGCAAGCCTCTGGCATTTACACTTTGTTACCATGATGGATAATACATCTGAATGTGACATAATACTCCTGGTATGTTTTATCTTCTGTTGAAACGACTGTAGTTCACATGCAAGCTACTAGCTCTGGAGTGGAGAGTATCGCCTTTTCAAGAAAGTTTATTTACCGCAGCTCCAGAAACTGCGAATAACAGTCCTATTGGGCCGCTGACACTCCCACAACCACGCCTAGTGTTCTCCAGAGCAGACTTTACGACGGATTGACACTCATTGTATGCCTTAAATTGCATTGAATTATGTCATGCATACATCTGATACATTCAGTGTATTATTGGCTCCATTGACTGTCAAAGATCTCAAGTAAATGTCATAAACAAATTAAGTGCCATTTGAAATATTTGGTCTGTGATGGGTGGAGCTGCCGTTCAGCTTTTCTGTGGATCAATCTTATTTATTAGTATTATCATGCTTTACACACTTATGCACCACTGACCTTAGTTCTTGTATCTTTTAGTGTTATCGTATTTGAAATACGGACACATCTGGTCAAAGTGGTGTTGGAGCTTGTGAACATGGACTTTTATGAAATATGCTTTAGTAGTGATTTAGAGGGCTGAACATTTTCAGTGACCTCTAACAAAACGTTTTCTACTTGATTTCAGAGACTGTTTCTCTGATGGTGCTGCTTTGACAGAGATTCTCTCTGTTGGCTTTTCTCAAATTGGAAAGGCATATTTTCCCACTACTGTACCTTGAGCAGTATATAGCCACGCCACCAGTCTCTGTTTTATCTGATGAGGTTTTGAAATATCTGTCAGAGAGAATTCTGACACCACCCCAGTACAATGGAGGTGGATGAAATTTTGGTATAGCTGTTCAAAGCCAAGCCTTGAGGAACAGTGTGGGCGTTGTGTGGCGATTTTGCCGTTGAGATTGGAGGTCATGTGACATACCCTGACCTAGAAAGACCCTCGATGAAATTGTAAAACAATGAAGAAAATCTACTGTCACATGTATTCAGAAATTACTTTTTGTAATACATTTTGTTTTATTATTGTAATGCATCCATGCTCAAAGCACGGAGGAATGACATTTGAACAACGAGACATCATCAGTGTTCATCGGAAACACACTCAGTGTTTTTGTATGTTTACCCCCACTTTCTATACACAGAGTATACATTACTGCTGACTATTTTAACTATTTATATTTACTATATTCGAAGCATACTCTAGCTTTTAGAACTGAAGAATTACATTTTACTGTTAAACTTGCGGAGACTTAAACCCTGACAGGGTAAACAGCTGTTGCGTCTTTCTAAAGTAATGGCGACAATTTGTGTTAAAGCCTTGCGGGTCAGTTCTTTTAAACGTAAATGGGAACGTTGTATATCTGAGAATTGAGAGTGGGCTGTGAAACAACAACTATCATAATGTAAAAAGGGACCAAAGTCACATTGTGCCTGTAATGACATCCATGTTTGTTTCTTATGTTTTTTCCAGGTCGGATTTCCTGACAGCACAGCAGTGAATGCAGTGCTGTTAGGCAACACTCTCTTAAATCTGGGATATTGTAGCCTCCGATCGGCACCAACACGTTTTTATTTATTTATTTTTTTTAACGTCTGTTTTCAGCTGTAGCGATAGCACAACTTTATCTTAAGAAAAATGGTCAGCAGAAATGTAAAGTTTACATTGTTTGTAGTTAGTGGACCAAAACATGAAAAGTACTGTTGTTCTATTTGAAATCCAAACAGCATGCGATTACAGGCGATGAAGCCAAATTCATGTGTGACAGTGTTTTAATTTCTCTTCAGTGTTTTTCTGTTTCGTCCTTTTTTCCCAGTCGAAGCATGTCGATTGAGATCCAAGGCGTGGGCCTGTTACTGCTGCTGTCGTCTGGCATTGTTATACTGTTATACTCTCATTGGACATGTTCCGCCAGTGAAAATGGCAGTTATCTCCCGTGACCTGCATTGACCACCCACTTTGAGATCAGGATTGGACCTGTAGCGTGTTCTGCAGGTTGAGTGGTGAGATAGGGTAAACGCAGGATGGACAACTGACCGGACAGTAGACGAACTCGAGCCAGAGCTGCGAGCTGTTTGACTCATGTGTTTTTTTTACATGTCAGCACCGTGTTGGAGCTTGCGCGTTGCACACGGGCAGATGTAGAAGGGGTTTAAAAGGGTAACTAATGACTTGTCAAAAAAACTATACGGTTTTAAAACCATAAACGTTTTACATTTTTTGAAGACCTCATGTTTATCATGAACTGGAGCAGATTATGTGCGTAATTTCCTCCTTTTCTTTTTTTGCTCCACTGGAGTATTATAAAAGTAGAATTTACGTTTCATTCTGAGTGAATATTTATGTACTTTGTTAGTAATTTGGTGTTTTGTGTCCTACATGTTTTTTTCTGTCTTAAACACAATAATAATTGTCTGGAAGAGGAGGAGCATGTCTCCTTCCAGTCATCTGTTTGTGTTCAAAACACCTGTAGCTATTTAACTGCGAGCTGCCACAACTGGATGAACTAGAAATGTAGAAAAAAAAAAGAAAGTGTCAAGAAAATAAATTTGAGTTATCCCTCCACTTTCCAAACGGAGAATGAACTAAAAAAATGTCTTTGGTTTTTTTCTGTGAAGAATACTTGTAATAAATTCTTTCTCTTAAAAATGTCTCTGTATCATTTTTCTTTTGTTGAACTGTTTTAAATGTATATCTTCAAGTGTTGTGGCAGTTCACTTGAACTGATCTGTGGCTCAGTTCAAGACTTTATTATCGACACGTACTGTAGATTGTACAAAGGGGACTCCTCCTCAAATATCCTCAGATTTATAAGGAATTATTGGCACTTATTAATTAAGTCAAACTGTTATTACACTTGATTGTGATTTTGCCTTAAAATATAACAATATCCAGCTGAAGACGATGTTAACTGATCATGAAATGAACTTCAGGTACCTTTTCCTTCTTTTCTACTTTTGAAAGAATCGCTAAGAAAATGCTATTGGCCCAAATCAAAGCCAACTACTCCTCGGGCGACGATATCTCTTCAGATGAGGAGACACAGGATGAATCTGATTCAGAGGATGAGAAGGAGGTCAAACAAGACCATGAGGAGAATGAAACCGATGAGAATGGTAAGTCTTTTTTTTATTTAATTTTTTAAGTAGCACATTTTAGCTTTCCGTGTGTGCATCTTTTTTATAAGCACAAGTTTTCTTTTCACGTTTTAGTCCTATTGATCTATAGTGGAATTTTGTATTTCTTTACAACCAATGTGCGGATTGTAAAGGTGCCTTTTGTGGATTATAAAAGGAGGAAATGATAGAATATATCTGCTGCAGGGGAAGAATCCACATCTGATGGGCCCACCACCAGGCACCACCTTCTCCGCCACAAACTAACCTTAGATGAGGGAGCGCCGAGTGACAAGACCGTGGCAGAGAGTGAAGGAGCTGAGCCGGAGTGCAAGCAAAAAGCCAGCAGCAAACGCCTGAACTGTAAGGACACAGAGTCTAACATTAGGAGCTGTGGGAACGGGGAGTACCTACTTTGCTCAAAAGTCTGATTTTGTTTTCTGTCAAGCTGATGGTGACGGTGACAGTAACGAGTCCGAGCTGGAGGATCTTGGGATGAGCGAGGAGCTGAGTCAGTCAGAGGACGAAGCCAGTGAAGACAAACCCAAAAGGTACATTCATTACAGCTGCCATTAATAAAAACAGTAGCGTAGACTCAATGTGTTACAATATAAAGAATAGCCAAAGAACATACATGACAAACGTACAGTATAAGCAAGTTTAGTGTGTGTTCCTGTAATAGTAGCCAAGTGCATGTACAGTCAAGCCGTTCAAATGGGCCTTTTTCACTGCAGACATTTTGACTTGTCATAGTATGTATAGGCCTGAGGAAAAGACAACCTGAGATAATCCAACTGCACTCACACCAGTCTACGTAATTTAATTATGCAACGGTGGATGTTATTAATGTAGGTCTGCCGTGCCACTTCAAATGTTGCTGCCGCAAGGAATTGTGATACAGCATTATCCATAAGCCTTCATTAATGTTATTATTTAATTAAACCTGTGCTTTTCCCACTGTCACAAGTCAAAATGTGTTCTTTGAAAAAGCCTATCAAGCGCAGATGAAGATTTAATTTACGAAAACAATAATTTTCTGTCTGTCACACTAGCACTCACACACTTCAGTATATAATATGTACTTAGTTCATTTGAACTCTATATCCTTTTTAACTCCAGAGGATCCAGTAAAGGGAAGAAGGCGTCCAGTAGTTACGAAAAGAAGCTGCAAGTGCCCTGCATTTGGTTGTCTGACTCCAACAGTGAAAAGGTAGGAGAGGATTTCATAACTTTATATATAAGTTTATTATTCTGTATCTGATAATCAGAGTTGGCTCTGGTGTGTAACGGTCATATTGCTTGTTGGATCTTTCTGTATCTGAGCAGAGTGATAAAGAGGACGCAGATGAGGAGAACAGTGATGGTAAAGGCACCCCCAAAGGACGCAAAAAGATCCGCAAAATCATCGATGATGTGAATCTCCGCGCTGAGACCCAGGAAGCCCTCAGAGAGGAGGAGGAGAGATGCAAACGTTTGGCAGAAAGGGAACAACAGATGGAGGACAGGAGAGAGGTACTGCATACACAGCAGGTCAAACAGACCTTAACACTACACCGTGTCCATGACCACGGGGCATTTACAGTTTAACGCATTTCTGCACCAGGACTCGCTCATTAGATGCTATAACCCTGTTGATAAATGACAGTAAGCACAGTACATGAACGTTTATTGATGACAGTAGCACCTTTTTAGGACGTGTTATTAGTTTTGGGATTTTCTGAGGGGAGGAGCAAACAGACAAAATGCTGACTATCTTGATTCTTTTCTAGATCATTGTTATCGAGGATGAACTGTCTCTGGTGGCGTGTCCCATCACTACCAAGCTGATCCTAGATCAGGACGAGAAGACCAAGAAGCCTCTCGTTCAGGTGCACAGGAACCTGGTGACGAGGCTGAAGCCTCACCAGGTGGACGGTTAGTTTGTGCTCTTTTTTCACTCACTTTTTTCTCGCCTCCACGGTGAACAAAGAATCTAAAAAACGGAGAAAATTCTTGATGAAGTGAATGTGTAAACTATATCAAAACATCTGTTTACAAACTGTCACACAACTTGTGCAGTGTAATCCAAGTCTCATTTATCGTATGCTCACTACTTCTAAAGCACATGCATTTGCGGTTTTGGGGGTGAAGTATTCCTTTGATGCTGATTAATATTGCTGTTTATTATCCCAGTATTTTCACTGTTGATTTTTGTGTTCAGACAAAACTTACTTACCATGTTCTCTTTATTCTCCAACAGGTGTCCAGTTTATTTGGGACAGTTGTTGTGAGTCTGTGAAGAAGGCCAACTCCTCTCCTGGATCAGGCTGCATACTGGCACACTGCATGGGCCTGGGAAAGACTCTGCAGGTGAAGACACACATGCTTATTCTTGGTTTGATTGGAAATCACTTAAGATATTGCTAGCTGCACAACACCCTGAAAATAATTCAGATTTTTGTGTTTGCCGTATAAACATTCCCCATCTTATACAATGCTTTATTGACTGGTGTCAATTGTCAATGCTTCATATTCATACCTGTGTTGTTTTATAGATGGTAACTTTCCTCCACACGGTGCTGCTGTCAGAGAACCTCAAATTCAGAACGGCCCTGGTCGTGTGTCCACTTAACACCATCCTCAACTGGGTCAGCGAGTTCAAGAAATGGCAAAGCAACATGGGACAGGATAAAGTAACGGTATGCAAAAAACATAAATGGGCAATACTAAATGTTGTGCTTCAGATGCTTTATGCCTCACACTTTGCCTATCGTGTGCAAACACACAAGTCCATATGTTGTCATTGTTCCTACACTCAAATATGTTACAGGTCACAGAGCTGGCTACAATAAAGCATCCTCCAGAACGAATCAGGGCTCTGCAGAGGTGGAAGAGAGAAGGAGGTGTGATGATCATGGGCTATGAGATGTACCGCATCCTGTCACTAGCCAAGAAAATCAATGACGAGAAGTGCAAGAAGGAGTTAAAGAGCATACTGGTGGATCCAGGTACAGTAACTTTGTAATGCCGTGATATTATTAAACTGTTTTGCTTTGCTAATTGAAGCTGTTTTGATCTGTAGACGTTTTCTCTCCTGTGTTTTATATTTTTTCCTCAGGTCCAGACTTTGCGGTTTGTGACGAGGGACACATCTTGCGCAACGAAGCATCCAATATCTCCAAATCTATGAATGCCATCAAGACCCAACGGAGAGTGGTGCTAACGGGCACGCCACTACAAAACAACCTGAATGAGTGTACGTCTGCCCCACTGAGTCATATTAAATATTGCCAGGAGATCTTTGGTTGAAGGGATGTAGAATTTAATCCAAGGACCAAGGAGTTATGAGAATTGCATTTTCTTCCCCATTACTCATACTGAATGTGTGAATTGTAGAAGTGACCCAATTTCAACAACAACACAATGCTTTTACATTTCCCCATCTTCCTGATAATTTATCATTATTTTATATATATTGTTTCTGTAATACCAACAAGGCCACTTGAAATACATCACCCAATATTTCAAAAAACAAAAAAAACAGATGTCATCGATGACCCAAAGCTGCAGTCCTTTAACACATGGTGCTTCACTGTTAGGTCTAAGTGAGGAAGTTAACTGTAGGCTTTGATAGATATTTCATTTTGAAATGAAACTCTTCATATTGATACACGATATTTGTTCATGACAGACCACTGCATGGTCAATTTCATCAAGAAGAATCTACTGGGCTCATTGGGGGAATTCCGAAACCGCTTTATCAACCCCATTCAGAACGGCCAGTGTGCTGACTCCACGTCAAGAGACGTCCGAATCATGAAGAACCGAGCACACGTACTTCATGCCATGTTGGCTGGATGCGTACAGGTAAAAAAATGAATACTGCCACTTACACACGGCCTATATATATATATATATATATATTATATATATATATATATATATATATATATATATATATATTAAGAAATACACTTTGCCTTGTATTCCAGCTCTCACAACACTGTGTTCATCTTTTTTTCAGAGAAGAGATTACTCAGAGTTGACTCAGTTTCTGCCTCCCAAACACGAGTACGTGCTGGCAGTGAGGCTTTCCCCTCACCAGTACAAGCTGTATCGCTACTACCTTGACAACGTCACGGGTAAGAATCAGCCTCCAAATGTTCTACTGAAAGGAATGTTGATTTACAGCTATAGAAGAATCTAAAGAAAAGGAGAAAGCCCACCAATTTAATTTGTTGGGATTTCTCCTTAGCAGAATGTAACTATTGTTTTGCTGTTCTATGACGAGACAATTTTGTCACTGAAATTCTCTACATGTAGGCTAGATGGATAAAAAGCAATACAGGTAAGAGGGAAAATGTATGGATCTTTCATTTTGGGGTGAGCTGTCCCTTTAAGCCTGGCGGATGTGTGACATTTATATTGTAACTTATCCGACTCACTTACACTCAACTCACTAAATCATCAAAGGCTGAGAGATGATCATTAGCTGATGAGAAAAGGAAGTCAAATTCAGTAATGGTGTTATACCCTTAAAAAAAAGGTAGAGATTTTATTCATATTTGGGGTTTTCCAGATGTTCGACCATCTGAAGTAGACACGCTTTTGTTTTTTCAGGTATGGGCTCCGTGACTAACAGAGCAAAAGCGAGGGTTGGAGCGAACCTGTTCAAGGACTTTCAGGTGCTCAGTCGAATTTGGACTCATCCCTGGTGCCTTCAGCTCAGCTACATCAGCAGGGAAAAAAAGGTTTGAAAAGGATGTTGATTACTTATTCGTCTAAAATATTGTTACGTGTTTAAAATGTTAATAAACTGTATTTTTAATAACAGGGATATTTTATAAAGAGGAATAAAAATAAAGCGTCAACTCTGCTGAGAAATGAAGACGCTGCTGTGGCTGAGAGGTAAGACTTGTGGTTTATGAAAATTAGACATTTAACTGTATGTGCCTTTAAAAACAATGTTCAGTTAGTTAAATGATGTATTTGTAGTTTGATAAATTAACCAAACGTATAAGGTATTGTGTAGATTGGTGTCAGACAATGCATCAACTTTGGAACAACAAAAACATGAAATGATTCCATTGGACTAAAGTTTTTATGACTTATATTTCTATTTATTTACCTTTTTAAACACTTTTTATTGCCTGATGTAGTGGACTCAGAGCGATCGAAGGAGCAGAAGGGAATATCAATGCCAGCAGTACAGCGGGTAATGTTGGTGTGTCCAATGGCGCTCCAGCAGTGGAAGGTAATACAGCTGTAATTGTCAGTAATACTCCAACCCTGTAGTTTACACACTAATATAGTTTATCGTGTCTTATATTCTGTGTAGGAGAGAAAACAACCGTCAGCGCAAGGTCTCAGAATCAAGATGAGGGCTGGTTCAAGAACCTGCTGTCTGAAGAAGACGCCAAAATCCTGGCGCACTCGGGGAAGATGGTGCTCTTGTTTGAGATCCTCAGAATGGCCGAAGACCTGGAGGACAAAGTGTAAAGTGTTTCTTTCTTACTCTGAAGCAAATGTGAACACGGAAACCCTGTCAGTGAACTGCTCGGGAAATTTAACCAAATCCGGTTTTTGCATTTTTAGGCTCGTGTTCAGTCAGTCGTTGATCTCATTAGACCTAATTGAGGATTTCCTCAAGGCGTCCCACCATGCCAGAAACCCATCGTCATTCAAAGGTTTGTGGCAAAATAAATAAAATGTATTTAGGAAATGTTTTCTTTGATGGTGCTTAACGTTTAACATTTTGTACTTCATTGTTCTCACAGCGGGCAGCTGGATTAGAAACATTGATTACTATCGTCTTGACGGCTCCACCAGTGCTGTGTTGAGGAAGAAATGGGCAGATCAGTTTAACAATGCCACCAATGTTCGGTACAGATGATCTGATTGTTATCTTTAATCTTTCTGTATTGATTATATTGGAATATGATATTATGATATGTTTCTCTTCTGATTATATTTTTATTGATCTTTATTTTAGTGGCCGATTGTTTCTCATTTCAACGAGAGCCGGCTCACTGGGCATCAACCTCGTTGCTGCCAACAGGGTCATCATCTTTGACGCCTCATGGAATCCCTCGTATGACATACAGAGCATATACAGGGTGTACCGCTTCGGTCAGCTGAAACAAGTGTTCGTGTACCGCTTCTTGGCTCAGGTAAACTCACTGGTCTGCGTTAATATCTAAAACGTGGTGCGCAGAGCTTTGCAGTTAAGACAAGCTGGTTATTTTTGTTTCTATGGCTACCTCCCCTGCTTGCCTGTGCCGTTTCATACAGCTGTTATCTCATTGGTTGTGCTTTCGAAGGTCAGCGGCAATCCAGGTCAAAGTTGAAATGATTTGAACTTTGAGGGTGGCACAGCCAGCGCAGTGCTAGTTTTTTACCGCTGATCATGTGACAGCCGTCTAAGATGAAATGTGTTTAGTCTTGACTGAGATTACTATTTAACCATAGGACTGCAACATTCAATGTAAAAAGAATAAAGACTTAAATTCAAATATATTCCCAATCAAGAACTAATCTGAATCTAAGTTTCCTAAACAAATAATTGCAAAGCCAATTTTATATTATATTTAATTTAAAAAAGCATATACTTTGCGCACAATTACACACTTTCCATATGTAATACATACTCTAATCGAAGTCACACAAGCTGCATTCTAGTTTCAAAAGAGTCGACCTGTCTCTACACTTTGCGTAGAGGGAGCTGCCTGCACAGAGCCAGACAGAGCTGATTATTTATCGACTACAACTATCATCTATTGTCCGAAAATAACCACGAACGTTACGGTAGACAAGATGTAAGACTTCTTGAGCTGCACTATCAGACACATTTGAGGGTTCATAAAAGTATTAATTGATTATTGTAATGGGAGCAAAGATGTCAGTTCTGCTACATAAATGTGTCTTCATTTCGTTCTGTCTCCCAATCTTTTTTTTCTTGAGGAATACACGAGTTTTAGTCTAATAGACATGGATCTCCTGGAGCTGCTGTATGTTACTACCTATAAACCTGTCAGTCCTGTTTATTATTGCCATCATGTTAATCTCCAGGGAACCTATGGAGGAGAAGATCTATGATCGTCAAGTGACCAAGCAGTCTTTGTCCTATCGAGTGGTGGATCAGCAGCAGATTGAGAGGCACTTCACCCTTTTTGAACTGACTGAACTTTACACATTTGAGCCAGACCTGCTGGACGATCCAAACTCTAAGAAAAGCAAAAGAAGCACCTCTGTTTTGCCCAAGGTGACTTTTTATTTTCAGCTTGTTTGATGCCACGTACATATTATACGCGGCTGTCTTACAAAGGCGTACATGATGAATTTGCAGTATTGAATGACTTTTGGTGTGTGCTTCTCAGGATAAGGTCCTGACACAGCTGTTAAAAACCTCTAAAGACCACATCGTGTCTTTCCACGAGCATGAATCTCTGCTGGACCATAAACAAGAGGAGGAGCTCAGTGAAGCAGAACGCAAAGATGCCTGGGCCGAGTACGAGGCCGAGGTAAAGAGCCGTTCACGGCAACGCATGAATTACACGAGGAGGGCTTTGTCCAGTGAAACTGCATGTCCTACACTTTACATAATAACTGTATGTGCTGACCGTCTGTAAATATGTCTTCCAGTCTTCCAAGCCTCCAGCCACCTCCGACCAGGATACACTGGATATGAAGACCAATGAACAGCTAGTGGTATACATAATGATAAGCACCTTTTCTTAGAAGTGCTGCTGGTGGTGATTGTGTTTTATACAACACATTACAGAACTAAATGTCTTTGCAGGCATTGCTGAACAAGAGCAGAGGGAACGTATCGCTGGCCTTCCTGTCAATGCAGAGGATGACTTCTCAAACTGTCGAGGACTACATGCTACGAGTGGTGAGTGACTTCAAGGTCTCGTGGTAGTGTGGTAAAGGCTTTAAGGTTACGGTCAGTAGAGTGCAGATGTCCTCCAGGTGTGTCTCCCTCTCCCAAACAAAGAAGAATCTCACTCCCGACTCCCTTACAGTCAAGACGGCGGAGAAGATAACAAAAACTGGGATGTATTCATCTCATATCGTGCATAGCTTTAGTGGATCATAACATTTCGGGTATGGTATTAATTTGCCGACTACCGGTTGAGAGGAATGAGGAGTCAGCAGTCAGTGATGGTATAAAACAGTCAATAAAATTGTTTTTTCAAACAAGAAGGGAACTTGGAGAGCGCAGACCTCAGACCTACGCCAAGGCCGTTTCCATAAAGGAGAAATCATTTATGAATCCACTCGAATATGTAATGGGTTCTTCTTTGGCCTCTTTGACTCATAAAAGTACTTTTTCCGTAATCCTACTTTCCTTGGCGGAAAGGAGGTCAAAAGCTTTTTTCTGATCTGAAAATGTAACGACATCTTATGACTGACATGCTAAGCGTTGATAAAATGCACTACAGCACATTACTCTGCACATAACCAATGATGCAAATGGCTCACAATACCAACCCTATGTTACAGTTAAGATCAGTTCTGTTCATAACCATTCATTTATCTATGTTACAGCGGCAGCAGTATCCTCAGCTGCCGGAGGTCGAGGTGAAGAACAAAGCTCAGGTTTGGAAAGTGTTTGACGAGAAGGAGCGGGAGCGTAGACAGGCCTGCTATCATGACGTTCTTGGACGGCAGCAAACGGTAAGTCATTTTTACATGCGAGTGTGTGTGTGTTGTATGTACAAACAGCTGTTCTCATGTTTCAATCATATCCCTCCATAGCTCACATTCAGCATTCAGGCCATACTGAACAGTCGACGGATGAAAGCGTTGCTGACGAGCGGGACCACCGGGACCCAGCCTGGAAAGACTTGAACAAGGAAATCTTGTTTTGTAGAAAAAGTAATGCCTTTGCTCTACGTCAAAGAGTGAGTTGAATGTATGTTTTTAGCACTATTTGAATAGAAGAGTGCACTTCCATATCATTAAAACAGCAGCATATTATCAGATGTCATAGAATAATATTTACATTACTTTCTATCGTGAAGTTCAGGGGCACTGACAGTTTTCTTTTTTGAGCACTTTAACTTACACACATTATTTAGTTTTATAAATGTCTTTTATAGAGTTTGAAAAAAACTGAAGAGTATTCCAATTTCATGGTTTACACACATGCCTTACCATTTAACCTTGTTTTGCTTTTGAACCGTATTCAACATGTTTACCAGTTTTTATAATTCTGTAATAAATTAACAATCACAGAAATTGTCGCGTCGTGTGTCCAAGTAACAAGATTCAAGCCATGACAGTATTTTTAATCTGGTACAAGAGATCTAAGTGCTAATAGTGAGAATATATCTGTTCAGTTTTATAAACCTTTACAAAGAAGTATGTTTTAGCTGCGAGTCCCGATGGAATTGTGTAGGACGATGAATTTGAAACGCACATGTAGCTTAAATGTTGTGAATGTGTGCAGTTTACTAGTGTCAGTCAGCGTGTGCTGCATTCACTGTCCATGACATAAGGCTCCCTCTTGATTATCCTTGTAGAAACAGAGCAGCTGTTCAGCCACAGAGTTGTTCCCTTGAGAGGAAGGCTCCATGCCCGCAAGTTTATTAGTTAATTAATGAAAGCAAGCCAGCTGCAGTGGAGAAAACCCTTCAAGGTTTCCCTCAGGCTCCACTTCACCTGACACCACCCAAAACCTAAGTGGTGCATATAAAAACAAAAACAAATGATACATTTCATATAAATTATATTTTGAAGTGGTATAAAAAGGCATTAGACTGAGGGAAAGAGAGTAACAGTCTTTGCACACGTACAACAGTTCATACGAAATTTGGCAGTTTCACTATAATAAAAAAGGAGCCTGTGTTCATACACTTTATCTTTGATTATTATTGTTCCCTTACACAAATGTGATCAAAGATTAACATCTTGTATGCTTGCTTTTGGGTAATTAGGTCCACTTTGGTTCAAACACAGTAGAAAAAGTAACATTTTAATGCACTATGTGGATCAACTAATTAAAGGTCGCAGCACTGGTAATGGTGAGTTCAAAGTCAAGCAGGAAAGAATTTACAACAACATGGATTGAAAATGCAGAATTAAGCTGGAATAACATTTAACCACCAGCAGCTCATTGCAGGTTTGACACTATGGTTAACATGTTGATCACATTAGCACTTCACATTTTTGTTTAGAATAGCTGCTTGACTTAAACGTGTTTAGAAAGGAAGAGACGATGCACTCAGAAAGTGTTGTGCTCTCAGTAACCAACCAAAACAAAAAGGAAAGGAAACATCAACAAGCAAGTACAGGATGAAAATAAATTATTTAAGGACTGCCATTTTACGTCCATGTAACTAGTTTAGGAGAGGTGTAAAAAAAAAAGAAACAATACACTCAGACATATTTTAAGTTAATTAATAAAAACTTGCAACATTAAAAAAAACAAAACCTCAGTCCACAAAAGGTATTCCTTCACAGTGATGGTTGTAGTTTTCCTGAAGTCCTGGAAATCTGACCCTCCAGAAGGAGTTTTAGTCCTTCACATGAACACTGGTAAACACATTGCTCATGTTTGAAGCTTGTCCACGGTACATTAAGAAAAGATGGCCTGAGCTCCAAGCTGTGCAGTTGTCAGGTCACATGCAGTGGCGGTTAGTGTCCTGTATCCAGATCCCTCATGTACTCCTGAAGGGCCAGCAGCCTGGCATCAATGTCCGACAGCTCAACTCCTGTATCTAAGGAGCTCTCTGGGGTGGGAGACGTAAAGTAATAAGATGTGTGTTGGCTAGCTTTCCCCCCCCCAATTATAATCATTTTATTGCAGCAGAAATGTAAAAGACATGGATTAATTACCTTTGTCTTTCATTCTGTGAGTTGGAGTACTGCATAATGGATTTCTAGTCAAAAGGCCTCCTCTAGACTAGAAACAGATAAATCGCACAGTTAAAAAGGATACGCCTCGGGATATTCTGTAACTTTTTCTTTTGTCAACAGATCCCAGGAAAAGCCCAAAACCATCAATGAATTGATCTTAACAAGTATTGTCTGCGTACCCAACGCTTTATATACGTAGCTTATTCCTCTGTGCTATAACCCATCGTTACACTTCATTACGTTGAACATGGGGCACTGTCATAATTAAATAGTTCATTTCAAATCAATTCTGCTTATACCAGCCTAATGCTTTAAATACTTGTTGTGTCAAAAGTGTATTAATTTATGAATGAAAATAGTCAAATGCAGTATTTACTCCTTTTTTAATAAGTTGTGCTAAAAACTGCCATGTCTGGATGGTTTAGGAAATGACTCAGCCTTTTATTTGTTTTAATAAAAAAGGAACTAAACCTGTTTTAAAGATGTACACATGGGGTTACAGATGTAAGCAACAGGCGGAGTGGTGATGGCAGACAGTTGTATTGAGTTGTTTTTGGATTTGGTCTTTTCTTGGGATTTGTTGAAAGTAAGAAAAATCTAGAATAACCCCAACCGTATCCTTTAAATGTACAAATGAGAGAGCGCCAACAAACAGTAAACTAGTCACATTAATCACAAGGCCACTCACCGCACTGGGTCCGTTGTAGGTCTGTTTCCTTCCTCTGTAAACACAGAAAATCAGAAGTTAAAATAACCAACTAAAAACAACACAATTCACAAAACCTATTCAGTCGTAATGTCATCACCTGAACAGAGTTTTGGCCATTTCATCCATATCCACTAACGAGCTTTCAGAGGAGTTCCTGCTCCCTCTCCGCTCCACTGATAAACTTCTGGCCCTGCTGCCGGACCGGGCCATCTGAGAATAAGCCTCCCTGGAGCGTGAACGCCCCCTCTCAGGGACGTTGGGTGAGATCAACATCTCCCTCCGTACCTTCCTCTGTCTGACACAGAAAACAGGGTTAATACTGCTGTTCTGAGCAGATCAAATATCCGTACCGTCAAAGATGCAAACATTCATGAGACCAACTTTTTGAGATCTGCCTCTTTCAGTCTGCGCTGTCTGTCCAGGATGTAGGCGGTTGGGTCAAAGCGTTGAACCTGTGACCCTGTAAGATAGTAAGTAAGTAATGAACACGTGTTAGAAAGTGTTAGATTTTGCCTTATGCAACAACATCATGAGCAGAGCCAGTACCAGTGGGTGAAGGGGAGCGTCTGGGTATCCGAGCACGCGGTCCTGAGGAGTCCGCTCTTCTTCCCCTTTCTTCTGACCTTTGCCCTCTGTCTTCCATCCTTTCTCTGGATCCTGAGCGAGCCCTGACTGTCCCGTACACCGACCTCCTCTCGCGGGACAGAGAGCGATAGATTTCCCCATCGACTCGAGAGCTGATGTGACCGGACACGGGAGTCACTCTGCTGCAGATACACAAAGAGAGAGTGCTTAGTTAGTAGTAGTTAAATACTATTCAGATTCAACATTTTTACTCCGCATTGTAAGTGAATGAATGGAAGAGAGAGAAAGTAAAGATATAGTACACGCTTAGAACTTCTAACCCTCTCCGTAGTAACGCCAGTTCACTGGTGAGACTCTTGACACGAACACGGAGAGCGCACTCTGATGCTCTCAGCCCCTCAAACTAGCAAAGACAGGGAATAAAATACAAATAAATAGTTCAAACCAGCTTAGTGACAAAGAAACAAATCTTGTTAACTACATTGAGAAGCAGAAGAGGTCCACCTGCTCCATTAGGAGCCGCTGCTCCTGGCATCTCTTGCTCACTGAGCGTTGACTTTTGGCCCTCTCCTTGACGAGCTGCTCCTCCAGCGTCCTCACCACATCTCTGACCCTCCAGTCCTCTCGTCCAGGCGTGGAACCACTTCCACCGATCTGCAGTCGCTTAGCCATGGCCTCTTTCTCTTCTTTCACCATAGCCAGCCTTGAAAACAGAAAGAGACATTTTTTTATGTCCCTTCACTTCCTTCATTTCGGTCACGGTGGTGGGAGATGGAATGTAACCTACTCTACTCGTAGCCGCTGGATTTCTAGTTCTGCAGATCTGTTGATTCCATGAGAGGAGACGGTGTTGAGCTTCAGCCCTCAGAGCTCTGACCTCCTTCTGCAGGGCAGCCGGGTCAGGCTTACCCACATAGGGCAGCGGTAAGGGGTAGTGTATCCTACAAGTACAAAATAGTCAGCAAATCATGACTTATTACCACAGACAAACTTAATCTGTGGCTGAAAGGGGGCATTACCAACCAAATTATGTTTAATATGTTACGGCGTGTGTTGCCACGGAGACACAAACCTGTCAAACTCCACAGTGTATATGAGGATTAGATATCTTTTGGCAGTAAGAGCAGATGACTGCTGATGGCCTCGAGGACGACTAACCACTCCGGCTTTTCTGTTACGAAGCAGCTCCAGGTCAGCATAGGTCAAGAGGTCAAGGGTAACAGAATCACTCATCTGCAGAAAAAGCTCAGGTTAACTCTGCAACATTAGAAATAAAACCAAATGTAGCCCTATTTGCACAGCACTAGCATTAACTTAGGACCTGTAAGAATTAGTAATATTGCGGAGGTCAACCTGTGATCTTTAATCCCGTGCAAATCTGCCATGTCTGTCATTTGTCAAATAAAAATTCCACCGCAAATGACCTACCATAATTCGGCAAACACATAGGTCATGTGATAATATTAGTACCGTGCAAGAGGCACCTGCATATAATGTAATATGTATAATATTATATAGCTATTTTTAATAAAAGTGGATGTTACGCAGAGCCTTGATATCATATCCGGAGCATAACGTCAGTAAACTTGAGTAAAATACAGACATGTCCCGTGCAGAGCACCGCACGGAACACAGACATGGGGGGGTGGGGAAAAAAGTCCAAAATCAAAAGTCACCACCTGGATGTAACTAAGCAGATCAGTGAGAGCCTTCCATTGGATAATTACTGCAGTGATTAATATGTTTCTGCTGGTAACAAATTATTTAACCCGAGCTGATGCGCTGAGCAGCTTCTCATTTCTTAAACGACCGTGTGGGAAGACAGATCCTGTGGTCGTGGAAAGGATGTGAATCAGTTTCAGAAGGGTCAGATTATTGGCCTGCATCAAGCAAAGAAAACAACTGAAGAGATTCCTGAAACTACCAAAATCGGGTTAAGAACCGTCCAGCGCATTATTAAAACCTGGAAGGATCGAGGTGAACCATCGTCTTCAGGAAGAAATGTGCTCGGAAAAAACTCTTGAATGATGGTGATCGGAGACTTAAACGTTCGGTGGAATCATATCGTAAGAAATCAACAGTAGAACTCACGGCTGTGTTTAACAGTAGATAAATAATAGAATATTTCCACACACACACACAATGCGAAGGGGACTGAAGGGATTGGGACTAAACAGCTGTGTAGCCATAAGAACTGATCAGTGAGGCTAATGGGGAAAAAAAGGCTTCAATTTGCTAGGGAGCATAAAGATTGGACTCTGGAGCAAGAAGAAGGTCATGTGGTCTGATGAATCCAGATGAGTCATAACATCACACACAAGTCTCTGTGTGTCCAGTTGAGACCGATTTCTAAACGTACCCAAATTCCAATTGTTTATCTTGTTTTCCCCAGGCCCTCTTCTTTCTTTTGTCCCCTGTTCCTCAACATTAATGAAAAGCTGAGAGGGAATGAGACGGCTCGGGAGAACTGTACATATTTCGCTCAAGTGGAAACATTGAACTAGAATGAATGAGTCTCGCCTCAGCTCACACCGCCTCGAACAAATCTGTGTCTGTTCACATCTTTCTATTGGCTGTGTATGCATTTGTGCCATCTCTGCATTTAAAATAGATATATCTGAGTGCACCTTTAAACATACCTTTCTAACAGCTGATTCCAACATGCTGCAGAAAATAGGGAACTGCTTGAAGTTGCCGGTTTTACGGGTGAGGTCCTCAATGTCTGAAAAACAAATGTAAGTGTGAGTGAGACTATCTGTGCCTGTTATGTCATTTCATCTATAATTAGTGTATGCTACTTACATGCTGGATCAAAGTCCCCTCTCCATTGATCTGCTGTCATAGAGTCAGAGATCTCGACTATCAGCAAACCCTTGTCCACCTCTATCTTCACAGAAAACTCCACTCCTCGAAATACAATATCCTCCACCACCTCAGAGCCCTCCTCCATCGCTCTGAGTCTGTTTAGGAGAAATACATTATTCTTATGGATTAGGAGCAACGGGAATGAACTTACTCTTATTTATTTATTATTAAACACAGCTGGAAAACACTGCTTCAAAAGGTTTACAAAGGGAATCTGAATATAGACAACTGTTTATTCTGCTAAAGTCATAAAATGATACAAGCAGCGTCAGAGTATTTCATGTCCACTAGGTTCATGGCCTGAGAAAATCAACCCAAAAGCCACATTATCAGTAAATCAGGTAGTGCTCATATCATGTGCATGTCCTGCTTTCTAGTCACAGAATTTGTTATTATTGTGCGTTATATCTGTACTTTATTTATATTGATTTGTGTAGATTTGCATCGACTTTGACATAAGAACCTAATTGTAAAAACATTAAGTATGGGGGTAAAGCCACTATAGAAAATGATAGACGTGATAGCTTGAATTTAGCTGTAGATATAATTTCTCAGGGGTGATCTAGCTAAGTGCCACTTCTATTACCAGAGTCGTTTTAAACGTATCATTATTCTCTCCATGGATGTCTGGCTGCCCTCACACAGGCTGTATTCATCACAACACACCACAAGGGGCGGTAGTGAGCAAACAAGGTCCATTTCAAAAGGTGTCATCATTTTTATTAGAAAAAGTTCTGGTTGGTTGGTCATATCATACGCCGAGGACTCAGCAAATGTCTTAAGACATGTTTTACGAGGTAAGTGATCATTTGTGTCTCTTTTGTTGCGTAACTATGTGATAGATTTCGCGCTTGACTTCACTTTCTCCCGTGCAGCGTGAAAGCGACGGACTGAATCTGTGTTATCCTCATCTTTTACTGTACATGCACACAACACATACACGCTGGGGCTGCTGCTTGTTTGGCTAAGTTAGTTCACAACAATACAGTTGAGTTTGAGGGTCGACTCTACTAGATAGTTAATTGCTGGCTTTTAAAATATAGTTAAATAACGTGACTTTATCTTCTACTTCTTTGCTCTGGTAACGTTGACTGACCGACGTTAGCTAAGGTTAGCTAGCATGGACATCATCGTTAGTTAGTTCACTTGAGTCGTAGCTAGCTAATCAAGCGATCTGTATGTGAACCACATAAATAATGTTATTCGGTGTGCGAATAAACGCCAAACAAAAATACGTTAACGTTACCTTTGGCCGCAGTAATGATCCGTAATGAGGTAAGTTGTCAACACATAGCTACTCGTTGGAAAAACAAAGCGGTGCGTTAGCTAGTTGAAATACATGAACCAGCTAGCCGCTTGATTGGTGGTTACAATACAGTCCAAAACAATTTGGAAACCACCGGCTCCGTGGAGACGGGAGCGGTTCAACAACCGGGAACCGTTAAATTCTTCTTCTTCGCTTTGCTCAGCCTCCGCTGCCTCTTCTTCTGCTGCAGCTTGACGGAGGCTCGACGCCTCTCGGGAGTAATGCTGCCCTCCACAGGTAGTGAACAGACACTGCCTTCTCAGCAAGATGACGCCCAACCGAATCTGTGTCAGATATAGATATATATATATATATATATATATATATATATATATATATATATATATATATATATATATATATATATATATATATATATATATATATATATATATATATATATATAACAATGATCCTCCATTTAAAATTACAGAAGTATTATCACTGATAGCATTGTTTCAGAAAAAATCAAATGTAATATACAAATACAAAATATACAATATATACTATATCACAAATAAAGTTTAGTATAGATAGTTTGGGTAATTTTCAAAATGATAAAACAGTAATAAATCATTATCTTTGAAATAGTGATAAACATAAACAAGTTTATACTGACCGTAAATGTGTAGCTTATTATATGTATCCTTTTTACATTAATTGTTTTGTACAATTTTTCTTAAATGTATACACAAAAAAAGAAAAAAATATATATATACCAAACGGCCAAAACAAAAATTCATATATACGCTAGTGTTCATATCTCAGTTTTATTTGTTAGTCATCTAAATAATTTTTTACACATTACTTTTACACAAATTAATAATTAATTAATAATGTTTTGTAAAAATAAATCCTCTAATAGTTTATACTGACTCACTCTAACTTGGAACAACATCTGGATACAGAATCTTATTTTTATTTTATACATAAATTGTTCAATTTTAAATTCCTCCAAATCTTTACATTTGAGAGTATGTGAGTTTATAAATAAAATGTTTGATGGTTCATGATAATCAGTTCTGCTTACAATTATTCTAGTTTTCTTCTGTATAAAAAATGTGTGATTGTTTTGTAAGTATTTCTCCGAACCTCCACACAGCAGGTAATGTAGGTAACTGAGAGAATGGTACAATATATGTAATGAATTTTGAAAAGTACTCATGCAGAAAAATGGCGTCTGTGACTACTATAATTATTGTAACTCTTGTATTCATTTAAAAGCAGCATTTTAATGTTGTAGATGGTGTGTAGAGCTAACTTCAGATGCATCATATTTTATGACCTTTTGTATATGTAATTAATCTACAAAGTAACTCTAGTAGCTCAAGTTGACAAATAAATATACTTGAGTGAAAAAGTACAATATTTCCCTCCAGAATATAGTGGATTAGAAGAATTAAGTAGCATTTAAGTAAGGTATAAATAGCTTTAAAATTGTAGTGTAGTGGTACTTACTTTTCACTACTGCAAATGAAAACAATCATCTCCCTTGATATGATGATACAAAAGGTGCAATTCATTCAAAACAGTACTGATAGATTAGTAAATACAGAACAGAATCTATTAATATTTATAATATTATAATTGTCGCCCCTTTTTCCTCCAATTAATAAATCATTTGACATAATTGTGTCGGCACCACTTCTTCAACATGAATTCAAAACTTGGAACTAACTTCCATGTTGTCAACATCTGTGTGTTCAGCCCTCACTGTTGGGTTATGTGCTTTAAAAGCAGTTTTCAGTAGAAAACAAGCGCTTCCTGTAAATGTTTGATGAACCTGTTGCACAAGATCGGAGCCGACCCCGTCCTCTCTTCACTCAGTCTTGGTGAAGGGCTGTAACCACGGAGACAATGTTCAGCCATAAGACAAAAAGTCGAGTGACTGAGTCTGAAGTCTGCTGCTTGTCTGTAAAGAAACAGAAAAACAATCAGGCAGCAGAGGAGTGTGACCTGGTGCGTGTGTGTGTGTGTGTGTGTGTGTGTGTGTGTGTGTGCTACAGAATGACTGACTGGGTTTTTGGTCTTCCCATGCAGAACTCCGCATGGAAGAAACACAAAAGTTGTGGGACTTCATCTCTGCTCCCCATGACTCCTAAGAAACCTCAGCAGTGGCTGCAAGTGGTCGGACATGCAGGTTTGTTTATCTGCTGTCACTTGACTTTCTTTTTGCTCCTCAGCTAATTTTGGTTTAAAAATATCCACAATATAAGTAATAGAACACTAAATATGGTTTGTCTTCTTCCCCTTGCTTGTCTTCTCAGGGAGCTTTCATGTTGGGGATTATGGCACACTGCTGAAGAGGTTTTGTGAGGGGGAGCAACAATGCTACCTCAGGCTGATGGAGGACGCTTTGAGGCCCTTTGTCCCAGCCTACCACGGCGTGGTACAGCGGGACGCGCTGGATTACAACATGATGGATAACTTGCTGACCCATTTCAACACACCTGCCATCATGGACTGCAAGATGGGCAGTCGGTAAGTTTTAACGGGGCAATTTCCTTCACTGAGCGCAGTCAAATTAGTTTTGATTCAGACAAATTGGAAGGAGGACACATAAGTGCAGCACTTTAGTAAATGCTGTATTTTTTTAATATATCCTAAATTATTAATATTGTAGGGGCTGATATACGACATTAGAAAAGATTTTCATGCAGAATAATAGATTATTTATAATACTTAACAAATGAGCATGTGTTACACTCAAATGATATTATTGGCTCTTAAGTTAAAGCAACATGTTCCCCTTTGAAGCTTTGCTTTTTCACAGATATAAGAGGCTTTAATGCAATTAATAAGCTCCACTCCAGTCACAATAACAGCGAGGCACTGTCCTTTACAGGACATACCTCGAGGGGGAGCTGCTGGTGGCCAGAGAACGACCCCAGCCTCGTAACGACATGTATGAGAAGATGGTGGCTGTTGACCCAGAGGCCCCCACTGTGCAGGAACGAGCCCAGCAGGCGGTGCTGAAAACCAGGTACATGCAGTGGAGGGAGACGCTGAGCTCCACCACGTCTCTGGGCTTCCGTATCGAAGGATTCAGGGTAAGCAAAAGTTCATCAAAGGTGGTGTCAGGTCATTGATTCATCTTGATATATAAGGAACGCATGCTGCTGGACTGAACATCTGTTTTCATAGTTTAAAGTTCCAGTGTTTAGGATTTATGGGGACCTGTTGGCAGAAATGGAATATAGCATTCATAACTGTGTTTTCATAAGTGTACAATAGAGCTGCAACGATTAGTCGAATAATCAAGTAGCTAATCGACAGAAAAGCCAACTAAAAATGGCAGAAAATGCTGTTTTCAGCCTCTCAAAGATGGAGATATTCTGCTTTTCTCTATTGTATATCATATTATCTGAATGTCTATGGCTTTTGACTGAGAAAACAAGACATTTAAAGAAATCGCCGACATTTTCTAGATTACGAATGATCTAGAACAGGGGTCACTAACTGGCGGACCGCAGTCCGAGTCCGGACCCAGATGCCGACCTAGTGGTTCAGGAAACTCACAGACCAATTACATGCAAATTAAGCCATCCCACGTGATGCTACTCAGCCAATCAAATCTGTGCATTCCAACCAGCAAACATTGCGACTCTGAATACAGACAGATGAGAGGCGAGTGACAGACGGAAAGACGAGTTAGACGAGTTAGCGATACAGAGAGAGAAGACGGAGAAAGGGAGAGAAACACAGACGAAGAGACGAGTGAGCGGCAGAGAGAAAAATAACTACTCATGGCGCTCTCCAAGAAGAGAAAAGTCAACAGAGATTTCAACCCAGGATGGACTCATTCATGTTCATCCTTCCCACTGGAGCACAACACCAGCGTCTCATATGCTCAGAGACCGTGGTGCTCATTAACAGTGGTGATGTGAAACGCCACTATGAGACAAAGCACAACGTTTTTGACCAAACATACCAACTCAAGTCTGAACTGAGGTCACAGAAAATAAGCACTCAGAGCCCAATATGATTTTGATTTGTGACAAAATAAAGCAAATAGGCCACCTGTCAGCATCATCAGCCACAGAGACCAGTTTAACCCAGGATGTGCTAGCCTGGGTTAAACTGTTCAATTGTTAAGTGTTGAGACTGATTTATTTTAACACTGGTTGAGAGTTAAATCAAGATGTGAAACAGTTAAAGAAAAAGGGAAACTCAAGCTGCTGTTACACTTTAAGATTAAGATTAAGCACTTTATTTTAAGATGCACAATTTTTCAAAAGCTATTTTATTTATTTTCTCAATTTTATTTTTAAATGCAGCCCGAGAAGAACATTATACCTATCTACAATATTATATATATATATATATATATATATATATATATATGTATGTATATATGTATATATATGTATGTATATATGTATATATATGTATGTATATATATATATATATGTATATATATATACATATATGTATGTATATATGTATATATATATATATATATATATATATATATATATATATATATATATATATATATATATATATATATATATATATATATATATATATATATATATATATATATATATATATATATATATATATATATATATATATGTATGTATGTATGTATGTATGTATGTATAGTTCAATGTTAAGTGACAATAAATATTGTCAAAATGTTTTTAAGTTGTACTTTTTGACAGTCAGTTGTTGATGACGTGCAGACGTTGATACAGCTACTAGGCTGCTTCAATATATCTCACACTAATTCATAACGCAGGTTAGACATTATGATGCTCCGGACCTTTGCTCGCGGAAATTTTCTCTAACTGAACCTTTTAGAAATTTAGTTGAATACCCATGGTCTAGAAAATAATCAGCCAGATTAATCAATAATGCAAATAAGCATCCCTGGTTTATAATCACCTGAAACTAAGAATCTTTGTGTTTTCGTTATCTTAGAATGAGCGCTTCATATCTACATAGGGAGCAGGTAGTTTTCGTTAGTAGTTTTCTGACACGTTTGGAGACGGAGTGGTGAGAGGGGTATTCACTTGGTTGCAGTCTGCAACCTCACCACTAGATGTCACTAAATCCTACACACTAGACCTTTTAATAGCTGCAAGTGTTGCATTGTAATGCTGTAACCTGCACGATTCCTCTGCAGAAGTCAAATGAAGAATGTCACACAAACTTCAAAAGGACCAAAAGCAGAGAGCAAGTTATGGAAGCACTGGACAACTTTGTTGAGTCCAATACACACATTGTGGTGAGTCTGACCTTCATTGACTTTCAGTTACTTGCACATTTGTTTTCTTTCCTCTCCTGTAAATCTTGTGTTTTCCATTCAGTGGGGCTATCTACGACGGTTGAAACAACTGCGGCAGGTCTTGGAGGAATCACACTTCTTCAGAACACATGAGGTTAGATGCTTTGTTAAACAGTGTAGTAAAGTGAAAATTTGTGGTGCCCGTTCTTTTATTTATAAGTGTAAGCAGGCTTAGACTGAAGTATCCAGTGGTGGAACTTTTTCCTAACAGCTGTATCCCTGCAGGTGGTGGGCAGTTCCTTACTGTTTCTACATGACTGGAAAGGCAGAACAGGAGTCTGGATGATTGACTTTGGAAAGACAGCAGCATTGCCAGCACACCTCACCTTGGACCACCGCACTCCCTGGGTGGAGGGTAATCGAGAAGATGGCTACCTGTGGGGTCTGGACAACCTCATTGATATACTGGCCAACATGCTGCCACTGACCTGAACGCCTCTCTTAACATGTGGACATTTATTCTTAATCTTTCCTTCAAGACTCATAAGTGAGTGACAGCCGATGGACTGGCCTCTGAAACGGTCGGTCAGAATTATGGGAATTAACTCTATTGGAAAATACAAATTGATTACAAGAACAACACATTTTGCACAATGTGTTCTCAAGTAAATACTTTCCTGCACAGATTTCTTCTTGCAAATTAAGCCCACAACATTGGTCAAAAGGCCTTTGGTGATTTACCGAATCTCAACCTGAGCCTTGTAAAGTTTGACCACTGACTGACTTTACATACACTCACCTGCCCTGATCTGCCACTAACATTGAGCTGTAAGCTGTAAGAGCCAAGTGCAGTCAGTTTCCAGCCTCAGCAGGAGACGTCTGACCCAACCATCTCGAGATGGCCTGATCATTATTTCAGGAAAAACATGGCACAAGCAATTATAAGCCAAAGATATGGCTGCCCTGAGATCATAAGCAGTTTAAATGTCACAATGTGTCATTAAAATGGTGCTAAAACTATGAAAGGGGAGTTATTTCCTGCATTTCTTTAATTAATTTCTTTGCCTCACTATTATAATGATTAGTTTTCACACATTAGATTGTGAAATAATTTCACTATTTATGAATCAGAGTTAGAATTACTATTAAGAAAACTTTGGGACTCTCAATGTCAAGTTATGTGGCGTCCAACTACACATGCACTCAACAGTTGAGAACAATAATATGTAGGGTGTTCCTTGGGGTCCAACAAGATTAAAACTTTGCACAAAGTCATTTATGGGGTTAATGGTTTAATTTCCACATTACATTTTATATTCTTTTTAGACTTTTCCTTTTAATTATTGTGCCAACGTACAGCCTCACAGGGCCAATAGCATGGCTGTAGACAATTCCTCGTACTACAAGGCAAATTTAAGACTCTCAGGCAACAATAGTAAATTAACATTATTCAATGTTGTTTATCAGCGTGATATAAAAACACTATTTCCCATTACGTGAGTTTATGCTTTTATAAACTCTTAGCCAAATGTTGTGATCAGTTTATTTCAATGTCTAAATGGAGTTTTTAAAATGGTAGTGTTTCCTTCCTGCAGCTGACACCTTCACAGGTTGATATTGTAAACATAATTCAGTGTCTGTGGTGACTCATGTAAACCAGCTGTTTTCTTCCTCTTCAGAGGCATGAAGGTTGATGGCATTTGATGTTTTTACTGTTTTGGATCATTGAAACATCAACATTAAGCAGATTGTAATTTTCTTCATACATGACATCTGATCTGTCAAAAGCTAAACAATCAGCTTGACAAACTGCAGATTGATTTAAGATGAAAAAGAACCTTTGGCTAAATTATGGTTTAACATCACTGTTTATTAAAATGCACTGTCCCTAAATAAACCAATAAAGTAAAGTAAAAAACATATTATAGTAAATTGCATTGCTTGGTTTGGAGTATAATACATTGTCAATGTCATGTTTAAATTCTGTATGTATAGAGATCTGTTGTTATGTTCTATAATATATAGTTATATGTTTGTTGGTTATTGTTAAACCCATCTTAGAGTTATTCTGTTGAGATAGTAATGGATTCATGCAGATATCAGTACTGATGTACTTACTGTCGTACATTTAGTTCTAAAATATCTTATAAAAGTAGTTATAGATATTCAGCACTGTAAACCTTAACAGAATATGAATCCACTCTAAAGTTCAGCATCTGATGCGGTGCTGACCGGTGAGATGAAGGCAGGTGTGCTCTCTGTCTTCACACCTGCTTCTGTCGCTCAGCCATCAGACGGCAGGCGGAGGGAACCCCTGCCCTTAGTTGCGGCACCAGACAAGATTAAAGGGATGAGCAGACAGAGAAACTGAAAGTCATGCTCAACAAATCCTCCCACACAGTCTGCAGCAACAACTAAAAAGCCCTCTGAGAGAACAACCACAGTCTGATCTGCTGCGTACTGAGCAAACCTGGAGCAGTTTTGAGTTGAGTGCCTTGCACAAGGGCACCTCAGTGGTGCTAAAGCTAGAGGGGCAAGCTCTGCTCTTATATTTCACCCACTTCAAAATGTATCCTGGTGAGCTTCTGGTCACATCACACTTGTCTAATGTTTAGGCCACTGCTAAATGTTAGGGGAGAATCGAGGTTCTGGGTAGACACCACGAGTGATTAAAGGACCAATTACATAAAACAAACCGTGGGTCACTTGTAGCTCTGGAGAGAAATTGAGCTGAGATGAACTCTTGGAAAAAGAGGAATAGTGTACACGGAGCAGGGTGTGCTCAAAGACGGAGGGGGTGGGCCGGGGATGATGATGTCAGTGTATGACAGATGTCAGACAGCCTTTCAGTTTGCACAACTCAAGAGGCTTCCTCTCGCTGGTCATTGTTCAGCAGATCCATGGAACGAGCGGAGCGGCAGCGCTCTGGGAACGGACACTGCTGTCAACGATACCAGGTACTATTTTTTCTTTACTTTTTACTTTTAAACTTTACTTGATTTGTGAGTAGACTACATATAAATTGCTACTGACTAAAATGTTTTCTATAAACGTAGTGCAGCATGTCTTCAGTCAGACTTTTGTGTTTGAATCAATTTTGTATTAATAAAGGGAAAAATATAAAGCATATATGAAAATAAAATAAAGGTAATAAAATATTTACATTGCAGTTACTTCTAAAATATGATATATCCTTTCTGTTTTCTTACAGGCGTTTCTTTTCTCATGCATAATCTTCCTCATAAATGATTAAAGCAACCTCTTCAATGAAATGTGCAGACTTTTAGCAGCAATTTCAGAGCCAAATGTATTGCTGTGTATGTAAACCAAAAGTGCTTTATATAGCCAGTGCTTGTGTATTGTGTGGCGGGTGATGCATACAACACATACGGTGAGTGTGTGACTTGGCAGCACTGGCGGAGGCAGTGCAGGTTGTTGCAGCGGTGTATCTGAGCTGCTGCTGTGCTCATGGCTCAGAGGAGGGCTGCCAGCGGCTGCTGCTGCCCCAGGGCGCCCATGAATGAAGACAATGCCCGTTTCTGCCTGCTGGCCGGGCTCATCCTGCTCTACTTGTTGTGCGGGGCGGCCATCTTCTCAGCCCTGGAACACCCCTTTGAGCTGCGTGCCCGCCGCCTCTGGAAACAGCAGCTGGACAACTTCACCCAGAGATACAGGGTCAACCTGGGCGCCCTGCACACTCTGCTGCGGCAGTACGAGGAGGCAAACGGAGCTGGGATCAGAGTGGACACGTTGAGGCCACGCTGGGACTTTTCTGGAGCTTTCTACTTTGTGGGCACGGTCGTCTCCACTATTGGTAAGCCTTAAAGCTTTTTAGATTTTTCTGAGATGCTAATTCAAAAGATTATCCTCATGAGATACCAACTCTGAAATGCTTGCCCTTGACCTTTTAACCTTTTTCTCTTGTCCAGGGTTTGGCATGACCACACCGGTGACCATAGCTGGAAAAATATTCTTAATCTTCTACGGTCTTATAGGCTGTGCTGCCACCATCCTGTTCTTTAACCTCTTCCTGGAGAGGATCATCACAATGTTAGCTTACATCATGCGCTGGTGTCATGAGCGTCGACTGAGGTGTGCTGGAGTCGGGGTGGAGTCGAGCAGGGAGGAGTCGTCCGGCGAGGAGGACAGCCTGGAAGGCTGGAAGCCCTCCGTCTACTACGTGATGCTGATCCTTGGCGTGGCATCGGTTGTGATTGCGTGCAGCGCATCCACTCTGTTCAGCTCCATGGAGAACTGGAGCTACGTGGACTCCCTTTACTTCTGCTTTGTGGCCTTCAGCACCATCGGCTTCGGGGACCTGGTGAGCAGTCAGAGGCAGCAGTATGAATCTCAGGAGGCCTATCGGCTCGGGAACTGCCTTTTCATCTTAATGGGGGTGTGTTGCATTTACTCACTCTTCAATGTCATTTCTATTATCATCAAGCAAACCCTCACCTGGATCGTTGGTAAGCTTGTGTGTTCAGGGCGCCATCGGCCCTGCTCCTGCTCTAAATCTGGCTGCCGGTGGCTCTGCTGCCCCTGCCTCCAGAAAAAAAATCACAACCGCCTGCACCAGCAAGCACACCTCAGACGAAAACGCCTAAAACGCAACACCGTGCAGCCCATCTCATCCCACTGCCCTGCAGGAAGACACCACTACAGGGACGGCTCGGTGGACACGGTTTGTGACAGTGAAACGGACGCAGGCGCAGTGGCTGAGGGGGTGTATGTGGACCGTCGTCTGTCAGGAGAGATGATCTCTGTAAATGAGTTCATGGTGTCCAATAAGGTGTCTCTGGCTCTGCTGCAGAAGCAGCTGAGTGAGACAGCTCACCAGGGCCCGCGGCAGAGCTACAGCCATCAAAATGGATTCTCTGGTGGTGTGGGCGCCTTGGCCATTATGAATAATCGCCTACAGGAAACCAGTGTGGATAGGTAGCACTAATGAGATGTAATTCTTATGTACGTTGCTTTCTTTATATTGGAGCACTAATCCAACGTATTTCCTTACTGAGGGATTTAGAGAAAATTAGTAATGTATCCCATTACAAATCCAAATTCTGTCATTAGAATAATTTCCCTCTAACTAGCGTCTGTTCAGCACCTCTCTCATCCATTCCAGGTCTTTCCAGATAATAGCAGACCTCCAGTGTGGACTCTGGACATCAAATAATTGATTACATTTTGTTCTGCTTGGAGAAAGAGAGCAAAGAATATGAACACAATTTCAACAATTCAGCATCACTGTGAAGAGGGGTCTGATGTCCTGAAGTGATTGGCTTATTCAAAAGCAATCAGATGAAAGAAGCAGCAAAGGAGCACTCAAAGGGGACTGCTGATTTAAGAGTGCTGCACATGTCCCCATGTGAAGACGTAGTCAGTATTAGGGAACATACAGACATAAACACAATATCTACTTAACTAGCTGCATATATAAAAATTTGAGCTTTGATTTGTATTTAAACCGAGCTCTTTGAATGAACTACAGCAGCTCCCGAGCATAGTGAAAGAGACATTTTAATGTTGATTGCTCACAAGTCACCCATTTTGTTTCATCAATGCATGTCATTGAAATTTGTAGTAATCATGAAAGAGCGCTGAAATCCAGGGTTTTCAATAGAGCACATCTAATCAAACGTGGCCTGTAGAGGACGTCCTTATGCCAATAAGTGCTGTGTCGATAGTCAACGGTCAACAGCGGAGAGCAAGATTCAGGCTCTTTACTATGCAAGAAAACCCATTTTAATCCGCTCTGTTGTTCTGTATCATCTACATGTTTTCATCAGTGTGAGGAGAAAAGCTTCCTTCTTAGAGACAAAATCATCCATTTTCAGCTTGATGAATCGTCTTCACTGTTACTAATTTAAAAACAATGAGAAAAGCAGTTCTTTAGTGAGTTATTGTGGGTAAATATACTGCAAGTCGTCAATTAAATATTCTTTATTTAGGTTTCAAACCGTCATGACTCTTAACATGTAATGTCTATATACAGAGAATTACACACTGAAATAATATGACAATAAACGATGAAGATAAAATGACCCATTCTGAAAACTGACTTGTTCTGATGCTGTTTGTTTTATCAACTATATAAAAGATGAATAAGGCAGCACAGTACATATCATCAAACTTATGGAAAGACGCATTTCACATACACAGCATTGAAGAACAATGTTTAGAAATATGGTTATTATATAGAAATAATTGCAACCAACAAAAGTGTACATGTAGAACTTATTCAAGTAAAATCTATTTGGATTGGTCAGTAAATATAGAATTTAGGGTATCTTGCCATTTTTTGGATACTTTCATTCAGACTTTCTTTGGTTACAATGAAATTGCAACATGCTGTATAATCTCCTAAATTATTTCAACATATAACTCTTCTTCCAAACACTTAATCCAAGTTATTATTATTATTCTACATGTTTAAACTAAATAATGGTTTAGATTTTGTGTGAAATGTATTTTTTCTTGACTAAATATGTGTATGCATTGAGCTTTAGTTGGAAGAATTAAACATTGAATTAGTGTTTATTCAACCATGAGGGAAGAATATACATTTGTGCGTTCCCATCACCTGCCCAGCCGCTAGCACTGTTAGCAATCAATGTTGAAACAAATGGATGTATGTTCGCTGCACACTAGCTTTTGTCTAGCACTAACTATCCTAATCCTAAAAAAGTATTATTTTATTATATCTATTCTTAAATCATCATCTTTAAAATACATCTCTAAATACACACACACTTATATTTCCTATTTCATCCAATGCAAATGTACAATTTCACAGCTGGTCGTTATTCAGTTTTACAGTCATTTGAAATCATCTGTATCTTTAGTTCACTGAATTTGAGGCAGAGGTTTGTTGCTGGATCAGTGTATCTGAGTAAGTTATACAAAATGTCCTTCTTGTATAAATATAAAATATATCAGGCTTTATTAGATCTATTCTTGCATTGTATTTGTTATAACACGATGCTGCTTGCTAGTAGGATGTAAACAAACACCCCTGTCTGTTCATCATCTCCCTTTTTGTCAAAGTGCACACATAAAGAAAACAGTTTCAACATTAATTATAGTCCCTCTATGGACCCTTGGCGACCAGCCAGGCTTCTCAGGAGCCTCACATGCCCTGGACAGACAGGTAATGGAGAAAATAATGGTGAATATACTGTGCATAGTGAAGGAAATAACATGTATAGTAATGGTTAAGATGGGACAAATGTGTAGTTTGTACTCACATTGGGCTTGTGAGTCTCTCTTTGTTGGTAGTAAGCAGAAATAATGCAGTTCCTTCTGCAACACAAAGAGGTCACATGGTGTCATTTCACAATACAGGGTACACACACACACACACACACACACACACACACACACACACACACACACACACACACACATGCATAATACATGTGGTGTCTCTTACTTGCTCTGTATGCCTCCACCTGGTGGTAAACCAGGGATGACAGTGGATGCGAGGATTGTGAGGACAGACAGCAGGTCAGGTTCCTCCCCTCTGGCGCACAGCTCATCGTAAATCTCTGTTGGATATTAAAACGAATCAAAGGGAAAAGAAACATTTAAGCACATTTGGAAAGTGCAGCTTAAAAATGATTCCATATTTTTTAAATAATGTTTACAAACTGTCGACCATTAAAAGACCAAAACCAACAATGAGTTTCTCCTTCTCTTCTTTAAAAATAGGTCACACGCAATTATTATTTTCATATTTGTAAAAGAGTTAATAATATTCCAAAACAGCTGGGAACTGTAGATTTAAATAAACATTACTCAAACAGGGGTAAATAGTGTATTTATTGGAGACTACTTTCAGCTGCGGAATAATGCACATTTTGGTGTTTTACTGAGTATTTACCACATCAGGAAAATATCCTGTATGTGGGACTCATCCAAAAATAAACTGCCCACGTTCATGGTAATGAAGGAACATGCCACCCAGTGCAACAGTGTGCCTCACTATCTGTATTTGGGCAACAATAGAGCTCTATGGCAGAGAGGAACAATCTATCAGGATCTGGCTGTACAGACAACACTTGTTATTGTCAGTAGGATCCATTCATCGTTGATTTTGGGGTCTTTTTCATAGGATTTGTTGACACCAAGAAACATAGGATATCATAGCATTGTACTTTAAAGGGTTAAAATGGAGAACTGGTAAAAGAGATGCCTTGATTGTATTTGTATTACACATTTTCTTTGAGGCTTGCAGCCTCCACATAAACCAGGCCAAGTACAGACAGAAAGAGTTTCATCTAACCTCAGAAACAGTAAAATGTGTCAGGATTTCCATATCAAATCTGACAAAAACAGGTGCCTAATGTGACAGTACATTAGTGTCCCCTGTGTGTCATTATTTCACACACACCTGCTACTTTGGACTCCAGCAGGTCCTCCAGCTCGGCCTCTTGGTGTAATGCCTCTGCTGACAGCTGGGGGGCTCCAGGGAAGCACAGCAGGATGATGCTGATGTTGTCCAGGCTGCCCTGTGGAGCGAAGTGGCGTCAACAGAAGTGAGTAATGACCCAACAAAATGTCAACATATGAAACATAATATTACATGCTGGGTGAACAGTTTTAGAGATAGATCATTTTCAACTCAAAGTCACCTCACAGATGCGATGGAGCGGGAAAATGTAAATGTGTTTGGAAGAAGCTGTGACATTTTGAGGTCATTGTGCACATCCAAGCTGATGTCCCGTTACATAACGGCATGACATGATGGACATGACGGACACAAATGGATGTCAGCATGTGCACATGTGGCCTATGTTCACCCTTATGTGTTTCTTTGACTGTTTAACGAGGCTATTTGTTACACATATTAATGATGGGTACAATTTAACCCAATAACCTTTTTCTGTTGAAGATCTTTAGTCTTCTTGACAAGCTAATTCCCTTATTCTACAGATTAGTTACTGTATAGTGAAAAATTCACTAAACATCCTTAAATCTAGCAGCAATATTATGAGTGGAGCTGGCTGTAGTGGAATCCCTCATTGATCTGAAATTATTCATTACGTACAAGGATGGTATGATGAGGAATTGTATGTTAGTGAACATCAACCTTCAATCGTCTGACACTCTCAGGGTGAGAGCGGCTGAAATGAGTCCTCATAACAACCCAGAATAATCCCATCTAACCTGTTCTGACATCCTTACAGTCTATTTTAAGGTGGTCTGTCACGCTATTATAGAGTACCAGCAGCCGCAGTCTGTATGAGACTGAACCACAGCTCGAGCAGAAGTCAGGGATGCTTTTTCAATGTTTTTTTAATGATCTGGTTCACTTTTAGACCTTCCAGATGGACACACATGTGTTTAAAGTGACTATAATCAATAGTTGTTATAGTAACAATGGATCACATGACTACAATGTGAAAGAGGTCACTCACAGTGACTAACCCACAGAGAATTATCGCCTGATTCTGCAGGTAACCTCTCCAATACAGAGCATTTTAATGTCTTTCAGCTCATTGTTCTGTCCTCCAGCATGCAGCTTTACTGTTCTAGTTCATTCTTACTGCTCTCATTAGTGTAGTTTTCAGATGCTACTTGCCCAGCACCTAAACGGCAGACAGTAAAGTTAACTACTAGCTACTGATGAAAGTGAATCATTCAGGAGTTGATTGAGAGCAAAACAGACCTAAAACTTTTTTTGGTGACTAGAAACCTTCAAATAAGCAACAGGTTTCTATTTCTATATGACTTAGCACAAAACTGTGGATTTTTTCAGTTTCATTGCAATGCCGACCACCTCGATCAAAAAGGAAAAGTAAAAACATTATATTACATAGTAGACTTAAACTTTTAGGCAGTATGTAGAAAGACAAATAAGTCTTCAGACTATCCTTTAAACAAGAAACATAAGAGGATCCAGCACATCCCCCTGTGGAACTCCACGCTGCTATATTACACTAATTACCCACAAAATGTCCTCATGTTTTGCTTGTCTAATCAAAGCTGTTGGATACAAAAGTTTGATAAAAGAAAAGATGCAACTTGTGTGAGTTTTTTGAAAGTGTGAGGGAAAGACATATAGAAGATTGATTGTGGTTAGGTGTGTGTACTAGTAATCAAATAGAAACTTTCACTAAGTTACCTTCATAAAGCTGAGCTCGTATTTCAAAAACTGGAATGAGCCCGGGTGCTTTCAGATCAAGCCAAACCAACTCAACACAGTCACAGTTAAAGGGATTATATTATTACACAAAATCCACTGCCTTTTAAAAATTATGTAACAGTTTTCCCCTGAAATTGTGTTTTGTGTTTATAATCATTTAAAAGGATTGACCAATGAAACAACTAAAAATGTGAAAGGCTTAAAAAGGGACTAAGATAACCTGTATTATGCTGTTAAGCAGCAGGTCCTGACCTTATAGAGACAGAGGTCAATGACTTGAGCGCAGACGTCTCTCAGGTCAGTGCAGACACTCAGCCGGTTGTGGATGAAGGCGCACAGCTCCTCGTTGCTGATGATGTCCCACACTCCGTCGCAGGCGAGCACCAGGAACTCATCTGCTGGTGAGCGCTCCAACACGCACACCTCTGGCTCTGGTGACACCATCTGCTCGGTGGGCGTCCGATTCTCTGCTCCCTTGTAGCTGAAGTCCCCCAGAGCACGGGACACGGCCAAGGAGCCGTTGATCCTTTGGATGGACACAGAGCCACCTGCACTCTCAATGCGCTCTTTCTCCAGAGGGCTGTAAGGTTTGTGGTCCTCAGTGGAGAAGCAAACCTGGCCAGACCGGCACAGCATGGCCCTTGAATCGCCACAGTTGGCGAAGTAGATGTAATACGGTGATATGACAGCAGCCACCACAGTGGTGCCACCCCTCTCCCAGCCTTCTCGACGTGCCACAGAGTGCAGGTGCTTGTCTGTGTGCATGAAGCCCTCGATGAGGGCTCCTTTCACCCTCTCAGGGTTGTCCTCTGGTCCCATCCCACCTGTGTGCAAAAACAGATACAATGTTGGAATACTTTGTGTGTTCTGCATCCCATGAAAACACATTATTGCGTTGAACAGGATAGATATTTGCAGAATGCAATGAGAAATGATAATAGGAAAAAATCATCTCTCTTTCACTGTGGTATTTTCTGCAGGAAAATAACTGTTTCAAGATCAGAAGATCAGAAGATCATTACAATTATTAAAGATAATACTCCACACCACTGATTGAACCTTTTGTATTAATTCATGCATGTTTAGTTGCACATCTTTCACCTGTGGCGAGGATCTGACCCAGAAGGTGCTGGGAGCAGTACTGTGCCACCGTGCTGCCTGCGTGACCATCGAACACAGCGAAGAAGCTCCAGTCGGCCAGCTCTCCACCCAGCTGTGGCACACAGTTGTGGTAGTCCTCCATGTTGGCCCTCCAGCCCTGCATGCTTCCCAAGGCGTAGGTGAGGCCCCAGCGTGCGCAGCCCTCTTCCATTAGCTTGTCCAGGACCGGCCGGTCCAGGTAGGGGCTGGGGATGACCTCCTCCCTCTCTCCATCCCCTGGCTGCTCACCCTCTGCTGCTCCTCCACGGCCCCCTTTGAAGAAAGAGCTGACTCTCTTCTCCGTCTCTTTCACCAGATGCCGCATAAACGCAGGCATCTCCACGCTGCCCTTCCTGGCTGTCCTCATGGCTCTGATGCACAGCTGATGTGAGGGGAATCTTCTTTTATCCCTGCTTCTGTGTTTATGGCTGGGCCTGATGCCGGGCCTGTGCAGTGTCTGCGTAGCCCCTGCTGCTCCAGGGCTCAGAGCATGGCTGCCTGAGCTGATATATGTTCTTAGTGCTGGCTGCTACTCACCCCCCTCTCCCTGCTCATCTCCTTCCTCTCCTTTCTCCTCTCTAGAGACTTCACTGATCGGCGCTCTCTCCTCCACTCATCCTCTCTCTCCTCCTTGTTTTGGTCTCTCCTCTGTGCTGCTGTGATTTCACCTCCTTTCTCGCTTTCTCATAGCTCTTCTCTCCTTCACCAGCGCTCTCTTTGTTATTCTCTCTGTCTCCGCCGTGATTGGCTTGCTATTTGTGTGCACCAATCCCTGCTCAGTTTGCATCTCTGCTGTAAAGTTGGAGCCCAGCCTCTCTCTCACCGGTCAGCTCTGCCCCTCCCACATGTTTGGTAATCTCTACCTTTGATCGGCTGGGATTATGCGCTGCCACCACTGTGGATTACTGTCGGCCATTTAGCACACAGTGTGTTACTGACAGGGGAAAGCTTTATTTTCATTATGAATACATTACACATAGTTACAGTGCATACACAGTACCTCTACAGTGATTCAGGACTGATCATCCACCAATTAGAACTCAGAACCGCATTCATCCTTTAAATATGAGTCAAATTAGACTCAGGGTTGGACTGTTTTTGTATCTGCAATGTCTGCACTGTAATGAAATATTTCTGGACCCTGGACCTCCTATGCAGCGAATTTGGATTCTATTTTATTATATGTTTTATTTTTTGCGACTGATATTATTTAGGAAAACATACTGTACATACTTTGGACTGAAACAAAATCTTTGTAAATAATAAATGTAAGTGCATTCATGGCTCATCCAGTTCTCTTCTCACTTGGATAATGCATAAATATGCTTTTGCTTTATTGCCAGATGTGGTTATTAATCATGGGTGTAAAGTAGTTTTGTTTAAACATTTTCTAAAATAAAATGGCAAAGAAAACAATATTATCAGCCACACATGTGTGTGTTTTCTATCTTTATAGAGACAAGAAATGTTGGAAATTCAATAGGGATAAAAGGAAAGATTGCTGCATGTTTTTGTTATTTTGAAGAAGCAGAAAATGTGATTTTGGTTTTGCATGATTATGCATGTCACCACAACATGACTTACAGCTGTTTTGTTTGGCATCATTCCCCAAATAATGGCTTATATCTGTAGAGTCAGCCAGGATGACATCTCCGCTCTCTGTAATTCTCCACATACTTTGATTTTGGGGCTGACACTCTGCCAGTCGTGCTACTGTGACCAAAGGATGGAGAAACTGTTAAACATTTAATCAAACTCACTCGTCATGGTGATAAAGCAGCTTGTCACAGAGCTGCACACAATATAAACAAACTCTCAATTTGTGTTTGCTTCTAATGCCCAGACAGATATCAATACATTAAACACTTTAACACCTGCAAAATGTGTTATTTTGAAGGGCTAAACTAGGCAGATTCATTTCTTTGTTCACAGCTGCAAAATGAAGAATATATATATATATATATATATATATATATATATATATATATATATATAATATTTATGTATAGACCCATTTTTTCACATACTTGTATACATAATAGTCCTGTCTTTTCTTTACCTTTATTTCTCCAGCTTTGTTATCCTTGTTTCTAGCTGTTATGTCTATTTCTGTGTAACTATATTGAGTAATGCAAACAACTGTTGTCAAGTTCCTTGTAAGTATACACATACTTGGCCATTAAAACTGATTCTTATTCTGATATTACTGTAACGTGCAGTAGACATGGCTATCTGCCTGCAACATAGGAATATCTGCTTCTAAGTGAATTGCTATTAGAGTATTAATCAATATGTTAATAACTGCAAGATGTGAGTTATAGTGTTGCACTGCAGGAGCTTCTCACATTATTAAACCTGCAGATAAAATCGTCTGCTATCTTTCTGTCATGCGACGAGTGAAGCATCTCAATCATTTTTTTACTGTGTGTCTGATTCAAGCTCTATATGCTAATGCTAGAAGAGATAGCAGCCTACTGGTGTTGGTAGTATTTTTCTAATCCTAATAGTGACACATTTGACTTTAAAAGCTGATTCTCACTGACGTGTCTGCATGTGGAGGCCTCTGGGTGCAGGTTGGCCACCAACTGGCTGAGGAACCATGAGAGTCTCTGAGAGCTGAGGATACATGTACATGCTAATGTCTCAGGTTCCCAATCTGAGGTTGTGAGTGTGTGTGTGTGTGTGTGTGTGTGTGTGTGTGTGTGTGTGTGTGTGTGTGTGTGTGTGTGTGTGTGTGTGTGTGTGTGTGTGTGTGTGTGTGTGAATTCAAACAGGGGGTATCCAATACAGGATAAAATTAGGCCAGCCAGGCCTTATATTGCTGACGGAGCCGGGGTGGCCAAAAAAAGCCTGGAGTGAGAGCCAACAGTGGAAGCCGAAGGAAGAGAGGAAAGCAAGCACGATCGTCGCTGAAATGGCCAACAAACGTAAGGAAATAAATGGTGACAGCTTTAAGTAGGGAGCTGGGCAGCTGTCAGATGGAAGAGGAAAAGATAATTTAGTTTTTCCCCTCTGTTGAGCAGGTGTGAATACCGACAGGATGACCAGTCAAATACTGAGTCCTACATGTCTTTCATTCGGTGGACAGATGGGACTCAGCTAAATGAGACCCTGTCGCTGACTGAATGTTGTTTGTTTGTTTCATTCTTAAAGGTCCAAATTTTCCAATAAGAGGAGAGGATTGATAAAAATGTTCTTGTCAGTGCTATTTTTTAGATTATATTTTATTTTTGTTTTGAGGATTAAAATCAGAGTTAGGTTATAGTTACGACATGCTTGGAAAATGACTTCATACGTGTAACAGCGAGTATTTATGTCTCTGCCCCACCATCGTCCTGTACAAATGTACCGTTAAATAAGAAAACCTGATTATGAAAATAGATTGTTGGTTTAGTTTAGTGTGTGTGTGTGTGTGTGTGTGTGTGTGTGTGTGTGTGTGTGTGTGTGTGTGTGTGTGTGTGTGTGTGTGTAAATGCATGACTCAGTTGCTTTTAAGACAAGTTGGAAGACAAGCTGTAGTTGTATGTGTGTACATGTTGAAGTGTGACATTCCCAAGTGTTTGTTTTAATCAGATAATTACCTTGAGATTTTTTTTGTTTGAAGATCTAATATCATACAGTGACTCATAGCATGTTTATTCCTTTATTTATTATTCATTAATACATTTGCATAGTGCATTATTAAAATCAACATATTCGTGCAGCTGCATCTTTTCCTCTAAATTCATATTTAGTGATTTAGTTGCCGGTTGAACTTCTTAAAAATCTCAAAATCTATTTATTTGAACAACTTACTGTCCAAACGTCACTGGCACAGAGGGTAAGATGTCACATTTCCAACACCGGCAGGTTTGTTTGTAATAAACAGTAGAAGATAGAAGATGATCTGCGTTGCTTGAATGATGAGTTCGGATCACATACACAAACTGCTTTGTAAATGGTGTCACCTTCATATGATTTTGGAAAACTGATATGAAACTATGTGAAGCAAAGTCTGAGCCTCTTTAAAGCCCACAGCCACAGGAACGGGTGATCTACTATTCAAATACAGGGCCATAAAACAATTACAGTGACAGTGCTTTACTTCCTATCAGGCATCTTTACAGTCACTGTTTCATCTCCCCTGCAGTGTAGTTAACTTCTCCCCATCCCTCGGTCATCTAATTAAGTGCTACTATGAGGAGTTATCAGGTGCTTATACTGATTATGAGTAAACAGTAAAAAAAGAAAAGGCAATTAAGAAAGAAAGCACTTCCTCACTGGCAGGAGATGCAGAATAAAACCTTGATACGATCGCTTATCCCACATGCTGTCCCCAAAATAAAACACGGAAGCACTTGTCAGGAAGTCCAAGCCAAACCATTGCAGTAATATTAGACAGCAGATTGAAAAAGCTGTCGCAGTTATAAAGGTATGACAGTTATTAACAGATGACCTCAACAATGCATCTCTCACATTGTTCAAACTTTAGTTCTTCTCATTTGGATAACTCTCCAGTAGGTCAAGTGCGTCAAACAAGGACTTGGAAACACTCCAGTTAGTCGAGAATTAAGCCGCACAACTCTTAACATCATCAGAGTTGGTCATTAGGGACAGGACAGTGATTTCTCTGCTCTGTTTTATGATAAATATTTCATTGTCTAAAATTCTTTCAATGATCATAACTTTAATACTAGACATGCAACAACAGCTTGTTTTTCACTTCCTTTTCAAACACTAATACGAAGCAACGCACTGCTGTCTTCAGAAGAATGAAACTATGGAAGGGTTTGCATCACACGTTGTAATTACATATTTATGTTTACATCACTGATGATGAGGTGCCTTATTTAATTGATCAAGGCCTTACTGAGTATAGAGTAGATGATCTACAAAGGTCATATTTCTGTCACAGATGTCACCTCAGTCATGCATTCACTGTAATTCATCTCATTTTCTGTTTCTGACATGTGTGCGTCTTCTTGTACAGTCGTGGATCTGGTGTATTGGCGGAAGATGAGGAGGACCGGTGTGGTGTTCACAGGGCTGGTGATCAGTCTCAGCCAGTCTGTTCCAGCTCAGTGCCATCACCGTGATCTCCCACATCTGTCTGGGTGTCATGTGTGTCACCTTCAGCCTCCGTCTTTACTATAAACTGCTGGAGCTGCTGCGCTGGAACCCCGGGGTCCACCCCTTTGAGTGAGTCTGTCGACGTTGATTTATTCTCAATACACTCCTACACTTATGCATGTTGTGTTGGAGTCATTAGTAAATTAAACAAAGTAATAAGCAAGTGATGGGAGTTTATATCTAAATATCTAATAAATAAATAATATATATACTGTATATTATAACAATAACAATAATAATAATAATAATAATAATAATAATAATAATAATAATAATAATAATAATAATAATAATAATAATAATAATAATAATAATAATAATAATAATAATAATAACAATAACCCACATGGAGTTCATTGGTGTGTTTTACCAACTTCAAGCCCACACTGAATGCTGCTGCGTTGCTCTCTTATGGGTCGATAATTGTGACTACATGTAGCGGCCTCGCTTGTTTTATATCACTTCAGCATTTGTGTTCCTAAGGGCCTGTGTGTGTGTGTGTGTGTGTGTGTGTGTGTGTGTGTGTGTGTGTGTGTGTGTGTGTGTGTGTGTGTGTGTGTGTGTGTGTGTCTCCACAGGTCCTATCTGGATCACGACAGCTCCCTGACAGATAAGGAGACAGTGATGGTGGTGGAGGAGGTGGTGCTGCTGATCGCATTTGCCATCACAGAGATTAAACGCCTGCTTTTCATCGAGAGCGTGATCGACTCCATTAAGGTCTGAGTGTGATGATAAAATAATGACAATAATGTACCAACTGATTCATAAAACTTGAAAGTTGAATGATGAAGAGTAGGCAGGTAGTGTATTGTCAGCTTGTATATGAGATATGAGATGACATGTGGCTGTGAGAAGCTTCCCACAGTTTTAAATCAACTGATTGTTGATTCTCAGTGGGATCGGCAGTACAATCACATTACAGGGACTTAACAATCAAATCATTTTTTCCCTGTGCTCTCTCAGTTTGTCCTGCTCCTGTATCTGCTGACCTATGTTGGTGTCCTAACCAGCGGAGTGACTCTGGTGATAGCTGGTGAGTTCTGATCTGCCACCTCTATGTTTACTGTCTGGTGAAGTCTCAATGCTAGTCTCAAGTCTAGGCAAAAAAAACTCTGTAAAAGTTAGGGAAAGACCATGAACATGGTTTAAAGAGTTCAGCTTTGACAAGAGCGAGGACACAAAATGAAAAGTCTCCTGTTTCAACGTCAAAGACACTATAAAGCATCCAACCGTTGACCCTGACTTTGTCCCAAAAGGCCCTGTCACACATATCCGTATGACAGAAACGTATGCCGGCGCATACGAAATATCGGCAATACGTTGATATCAATTAAGGGTAAGTTGTGATCGTTTGAAGGACGCAGACGTTACACTGAACACGCCAGACTGGCCCTGCCAGCGTATATGAAAATTAGCTCAAAATGTGTCCAAATACGTCCAACTTTTCCACAGCGGTGTTGTAGCTGATGTATACATAACGAATACATAACAAATTATTATACGTATGTCAAACATTGATAGCGTATCACTTACCTATTTAAAACGTATCAGAGCGTCTGGCCAACGGAGCTGGAAAAGTGCCATCTGGTTCACGTCATGCTGATGCTGTAGAACGGGCTAACATGCTGAACGCTAGCTGTACTGTAGAAACACGTTTAATAAGTTACTCCGTCGTCAGGCATCATCTTAACATAGGGTAGGAATAGGTTATCTACTCGTTATCAATACATTGGCTGTAGGATTCACCGTCAGCCGACGTAGCCTATATCTAACGTTCCTCTAACGTAGTCACGTAGGTATTCACGTACTATATTTACGTACTATATTTACGTAGGTATTCACGTAGGTATTTACGTAGGTAAGTATTCACATATGTCTAACTTAACGTAACGTCTGCATATCTTATGAAGCACACATCGGGTACGTCCATGCTCAAAACATCAGCGTTCAACAACGCACCCCAGCGTAACACAGTGAGCTCTTAACGAATACTACTTATACCTTACCTTATATCAACGTACACCAGCGTGTTGCCCATATTTTGTATACGCCATATTTTTGTATACGTTATGCATTTGTTGGGTATTCGTCTGATACATTTTGTATAAGTAAGTGATGCGTATCTATATATGTTCATTTCTCAGATCCGATCCGATGAAAAGCTGGACATATTTGGACTCTGACAAATTTTCGTATGCGCCGGCATACGTTTCTGTCATACGCACATGTGTGACAGGGCCTTAAAGAGCTATCCACACAGAAAGACGGTGCTACTTCGTGTATTTCAATGGAAGAACATAATTAAATAAAGAAAGAATTTAGATAAATTACGGAAGCCCTGAGAGGCTTCAAGGTACAAACATCGGTACATACAAGGTATATTTATATTGTGTGTTAGAAAGTTATTTAACAATACTGTCATGTTTTTCTTCAGGCGATCAATGCTTTTTAATCATATTAATATATTTACCTTGTGTTTAGAGTACATTGAGAAATTAAAACTCACCCGGAAGAAATTAGTATTACAACAAACTTGTTCCACCTGTTTTTAAATAATAAACACAAAAAACAACAATTTAAATCAGACTTAGAAAATGAGACTTAGCATTTCTCCCCCTGGTTTGCCTCTCAAGGCTTCCGTACAACCTGTCCCATAGTACTGAAATCATTTCTTCTTTGTCTTTGTTTAACAGCTGTGATCGTTGTTTTCTCCCTTCCCCTGTTTTACAAAAAACAGCAGGTGAGTTTCTTTTTTTTTGTTGAATCAAAATCCTTCATTGAACTGCAACACTTACTCAAGCACAGAAATAAAATAAATGATAAAGTATTAAAATTATTAATAAATATAATTTCTTGGGCTTTCCCAAATACAATTGTTTGGCCTCTGGAGCTATTAGTTAATTAACATCAAATATTCGAAGCTTCGGCCAGCACAGACTAGTCTCAACCTGCAGAGGGCCCTCAGCACATTTCTTTCTGTCACACACTCAGTAGGTTCCCCCATATATGTTTTCTTTACGGCGGCTGAGGGCTCTGGTTTGGCCCATCTCTATGACATGATATCCATCGAATGTCCGAATAGTCGAATAGTTGAATATTTGGGTCCAGCCCTAATAATTACAGTGAACATGACTCCTCTGATGCCAGAGAAATAGAAGTTAGATACAGAAATGGACTGACCTGTGTTTGGTGACAGATGCGGATAAGGAGGATGGTTAGAGCCGTCAAAGCTTTTGTAAAGAGAATCAAAAACCTGTAAGTAACCTGCTCTTTGCATAATATTAATTTATGTGCTCATGCTAACAAAGTATGACCATCTTTTTGTTGTGATGCTCCTGTTTTGTTGCAGGTCCCTAAGTCTGTATCATAAGGTGAGACCCTCTTCTGCACCTGCACCTGCACCTGCCCCAAAACCTGCAACTGCACCTGCAGCTGCAGCTGCACCTGGCCCCAAACAGAAAGCCAAGTCAAAGTAACTTGTTGGTCGCGTGTTTGAAAGCACCCAGGATTTGGGATTTGGAAAATGTTGGAAGGGTTACATCCTCTGTGGGGCCGCTTGGAGGGCCGGCTCATTTCCATTTCTCCATCATGTTTGTTTATGGGAGCAAGATTAAATTGATCGTGACAGCTGAAACAAAGCTGCCATTCACTCACAGAGAAGGAGTGAAAGAGTATGAGAAGAATTTTAGTTACTGAGATGCTTTCTGTGGGCAGCGTTTAATATAACCAGTTCACACTCATCTACTGTAAGCAGGGGCAGAGTACCACGGTTAGTTTTTTCTTTGATGACAGGTCTATTTTTACAGTGAGCACCGTGTTCCTGTGGAGCTGCAGAATTATTCATAATGAATCAGGGAAGCATTATTGCTGCTCTCATTAGGCCTATGTAGCATCATACATTGTTAGCTGGGTCGAATAAATCTGACATTACCATAACCTGCCATCAATTTACATTGATGGTTTTGTGCTTGCTACGTCAAAAATACTAGCAAAAGCTTTTTAAGCAGCAACACTTTGCAACTTTTATGAGACTTACATATAAATAAATTGTGAGAGCGTCTGTTCTTCATGCTAATTGCATTTAATCAGGTACAGATTAATGCCTCAAAACGACGCCGTTTTATGGCAAACACAAAACAACAGCATTTTCTTTCTTTGCATATAGGACAACTTTATTTGTGTTACTATATTTTAGCTGCTGGCTAAAACAAGATGTGAACATTGAAATATCATCAGTGTTTGCGTCCGCCCGATGAATATAACTCAATATTCACTCCTTTTTCAGCTCTGTTTTGCTTAATACTAATATATCTTATAAACAACAGAATATGTCATATAGTATAATATTTGAGCTATTATTTGTTCTCCACCAATACCTTAGGGACATTTCAGGTTATTTTGCTGCTCCACTATATTCACTAGTCGCTAACTTTGTCTGACGTTTGGTGTTCGTCAGGTTTCATGCATTCTGCAGTAATGAGCAGGAAAAACTCAATTGTGAGCTTAAAGATGCTAAAATGCTCTGTAGAGCTGAAGTGAAGTGTAGAGTCAGGAGATAATTCTCTGTGGCTTCGTCACTATAAGCAACCTCTTTCATATACAGTATGGATCCATTGTTCGTGTAAAAATATAGATTTTTGCTGCTTTAAGCTTGCCTGAATGGTTTTGTCTCTCTGAAGTTACTCTTTCAAACCCTCCTGGAGCAATGGAACAAGAAATGTTACCCAGTTGTTTGTCTACATGAGTCTTATATCGTACATAACTATAACTAACTATGATAATGAAACACCAGCTCCACCCTGTTTCAGTTGCATAATTGTGTGAACCGGTTGCACTATAAACTGCCTTCAGGGGACATTTCATTAGATAAAACTACAAAAAGCACAACCGACAAACAGAGAAATGAAGCAGCATCACAAAATGCCGCTAATAGCTTGTGAAAAGTGCTTGAGAGGCAGTTGGACGAGGAGGTGGAGGTCACTGGCAAATGCAAAAACATTCACTTTAGGAAGCCATTAAATTCCACACTTAACACTATTCTGTCTCTAATGCAGTGTCAGGCATTTCATGGAAATATCAACAACCTAGAGGTAGAATGATCACCATAATAAAACAATTACATCCAGCGAGGATCTGATGTAAGCATGTCAATACAGCTACAACATTTTCCAAATCAACCAAAAAATGTGGTCTTCATTTGTTTCTGAAAATAACCAAGACATCACCACCAAATTACACGAAACACCTCATGATGCAAATGTCCACATTTCGGTGTAATGCAACACGGCTGCTTTTTTTGTTGGCTGTCCAAAACCTTAAAGGAGACAGAGACAAAAGTTTCAATTCTGGGCGAATAATTCCTTTATTATCCTTTATTTTGACAATTGTACGGGTTTAGCTGCCAAACCTGAGCAAGCAAACTGTGAGCAGTTATTTCAATGCAGCTGTTTAGCTGTCAGATAAATGTTAGTGACCATATAGTACTCTCCAGGGGTTGGTGTTTTAGATCTTAAAACGTAGCTACTCTCATACTAACATGTCTTAATGAACTGAAGTTTTTTTAATTTTCTGATCTTTTTAATTTGCCCAAAACACTTCAACTGTTTTCATAAGGACTATTTATTTTGTAGGGAGTAATCCCTATGAAAACAGCAAGGTCTATAGATGATCAAGTTAACAGTTTCTGTAAAAAAATTACATTTTTCAAAGATGTGAGCAAAACAACCTCAATTGTGTGTGTAAGTAAGAAAAAATGTGTCTTTTTGTAATTTAGGTGAACCGGCCCTTTAAAGATGCACCCATGCAACAGTTTATCATAGCAACAGCTGATATTACTTTGCAGACATATTTGTATCATTTTTATTACTGCCTATTTTTGGTGGTTGATGTGGTGTTGGCCTCTTTATGATTTTCTAGATGAATGTCATGTAATACAACTAGTAAAATGTGCATCAAAATAAATGTCATCATGATGAGAAAGATGCTGTGAGGCATGACAGGGCTTAACCTTTATTGCGGTTTCTTTTTTTGTTATAGTTGCCACATTTATCTTTCGTTTCAGATTGACTTATTTCTATTTATAATTTTCTATTGTTATTTCCTTTATTATTATGTCGCTCCCCAATAAAAGGTTATTTACTAAAAAAAGAAGGCGAGTGTGTTTGGTAAATTTGAATCCCTTTGCCATCTGTTACTGGTGTTAACTTTATTAACAATGACACAGCAGAGGTTTTGACTTTAAAAAAGTAAAAAGCACAGGAGTCACTAATATTAAAGATTTTCTATTCAAGTGTCCCAGTGAGTCATGACAGGGTGACACTGAGCCAGCATGCACAATATTAGGACCCTGAAGTTACTACTTTATACTTCTACTCCAGTTCATCAAATAGTGCTTATTGCTTGCAAAGGCAAAGCTTTTACTCATTGGTTTGACTTTACAGAATATAATCTTTCACACCCTTCCTGTCCAGTGAAAACCATTTATCTCCGAATGTGTTGATTTTGAATTTGAATGTTTCTGATCAACTAAAGGGAATGTTTTTCTGAGCAGTAGGAGCTGAAATGAGAACATCCTTACACATCTACAACAGTAAAGTGTAACACACAGATTAATGCAGCAGTAAAGTTGATCTAAAAACATTAAATTGAATAGTAAGACACCTTTAACTGCCCAATAATTCTTTAAGTACATTCTGCTGATAATACTTATATCATTCTACTTAAGTAAAGGCTTTTGTAGTGGACTATTTTCACACTGTGGTATAAGTACTTTTACTTAAGTCATACTAACTAAATACTTCCTTGACCACTGCTTTACAATCATTTATTGTTTTTATCTTAAATTATGATTTACAATTTTGTCTAAATTAAACTCACTTTACTTTGTTTATTGCTGGTGACAGTTATGCTTCACATTATTGTCATGGACCTAAAGCAGCCAAGGGTCATGTTCACTTTATACATTCAGTGATGGTCATACACTCACTACCAGGGGTTGCACTGACATGATTAAACACTAGGTGGTGCTCTTGGAAAGTGTCAGCTACGCCTCTTCACGAGAGGATGGAGAAACCCATACATCACTGACTGATGTAACAGGAATAAATTAATCCTGACAAACATGCTAACCATCACTACAAAGTGGGCTCCGGCTCCACAAATACAAACATCTACACAAAATGTTTCCTGGTGATAAAAACAGCTTTTGCCTCTCTGTCGGGAGAATCACAATGTGACTGTGACCTTGAGATGAATTTATCTCAGAAACCCTCCACACGTCATATACATCTTCAAGGACTTCTTCTTTTGTTTCCACATGTAGTGACTCAGTGCTTCCATCTCTTAGTCGGTTTACTTTCAATGATATTATCGAACACCGCCATGTAGAGCGGTCTGATTCTACACAGTGAGAACAGATCGTGTCACTCAATGTTATGCATTTATTTATTCATCTTAATACATAAATTGAACAAGACAACAGTTCATGACCAGCAGGTCACACTGGAGGAATGCAAAACCTAAATCATACTAAACTTAGAGGGAATTCCCCCAAAATGTCAATATGGCACTTCAAACAGTTAGTTCTCCAGATAAAAGTCGGACACATGTTACACAGGAATATATGAAGTATGTAATGCACTTCAACAAATTTGTTGACTCCTCACAACTAAATGTTCTGAATATTTCACACATTTTCTACAGTATATATATATATATATATATATATATATATATATATATATATATATATATATATATATATATATATATATATATATATATATATATATATATATATATATATATATATATATATATATATACATACATACACACTGACATTAGTAAAGTCTCAGATTACAGTTTCCCTGATTAGTAGGAGGTTATGACACATTATTACACTGACACAGAGGCTAAATTTACTCATTTACAAATGTACTGTACAGTTTCTGTTGCCAAACAGCATCGTGTCATAATGTTACAGCAGCAAATCACAGAGCTGGGACAGAAATACCTAAATTAATCCCTTCATGGTCTGTGTTGCAGTTAGTACATTTGGTCTCAGTGGACCCTAAGCGGTTTGGATCTGGCGTGGTTTGGTCTAGTGATGCCTGAGAATAGTGTCTCAGATTTATGCTTTGTGGAAGCCTCTCTGATAAAAGAAAAAGGAAAAACAGCGTTTGGATTTTGGTGGATGTCTATGGCCCTCAGCTGTTTTCTATCTACTGATGTACAGTATAGTGCACAAGATGATTAGAGGGCAGAGTGTGAGTGTTGCTCTCTTCTTCACGTGATTTCTAAAGCATCATCATTCGACATTTTGGGAAGTGCACTTATTAACTTTCTTGCCGAGTTAAATGAGAAAATGTTAGCTTAGCATGGCACAAAGACTGGAGGCAGTGGGAAACAGCTGGCCTGGCTCTGTCTGAAGGTAAAAAAATAAATCCACCAACCAGCACCTTTAAAAAAATCACCAATTACCACATTATATCTAGTTTGATTAAAGCTGCATTCACATGATCGGTGGTAAAACCGCTCTGCGCTGGCTGTGACGTTGTTTTCCTAGAGAGAGAGAGCGATGCCGCCCCCGACCAGGCGTGGCTTGAAATAACAACTGGGCGCTGCGTTCCAAATTATTTCAATTTTGACCTGGATTGCCGCTGACCTTTGAAAGCACAACCAATGAGATAACAGCTGTATGAAGCGGCACAGGCAAGCAGGGGAGGTAACCATAGAAACAAAACTAACTAGCTGCCTTCACCGCAAGGCTCTGCGCCGACCTCACGGTCAGAGCAGAGAACATTTCCTGTCATGTGAGGGCAACATGTTTAAAAAAATCATTATTTTTCTCATACTAGACTAGTCTGTCTGAATATACTTGTATTCACCATCAATCTGAAACGCTCCGTTTTAGCGCCTGTCTCTTTAAGCCCTCTGACGAAAACGCCTACTCTGATTGGGCTGCGAGAAGAACTTCATAAAAAATATATTTCTTTTAGCACTGGACAGAGCCAGGTAATCTTTAAGTTAAAATACAATTAACATAACTGTCTCCTGGCTGTAACTTCATATTTAACAGACAGGTATAGGCTAGTGGCATCGACAAGAAAGCTAATAAGTGTCTATCCCAAAACGTTGAACTACTCCTTTAAGACGAATAACATTTAACGATGTGAAATAAAAAGGTAATGAAAGTGTGTGAGAGAGGTCGCCCTCTAAGGCTGCCAGCTGTTTCCTCCTCTGGATTGATGGATCAGGTGAAGCCTGTACATTCTGTCTGTCAGTCACACATAGTGTTCACGGTGGTTGATGTACACCCGGTCTGTCCCACTCTGGTGACACACCCACTGCAGGCGGGACAGCTGCTGGGTTGGGCTTTGTGCTGGTGGTCCCAGCCTTGTTGTGGGTGGTGGGAGCTGCCTGTCAGTCAGCACGGGCCTGCGGTCTGCCCTGCGAGGCTGCTGGTTAAAAAAAACATCAAAGATAGCGTGACTGCTCTTTCATGACCACAAATGATCTTCTAATGTGATTTCTCCTCTCAGAGTATCAGAAGGTCACAGTGTGAGGAAAAACATGAAAAGTTTTCTTTCTGGGTGAGACTAAAAAAATGTGCAGGCTTATGAAAGCTTGAGTTGAGCTGAGCACACAAATTAAAATTTAAACCATCCTACATATTAAATAAGTACAGCCATTAAGACACCTGCTTAATAAACAGATAATGACATCGGTCAGGTTGTTATTACTTCCTGTTGTGACTCAGCGCTCAAGTATTCATCTTGGTGGTGTATGTAAGTACGTGATGATTCAGATGAAATGTACTGATGCAACATTAGAGTGGGGTTTTACCTGACAGAGCCAGGCCACTTGTGATGCGTGGACACCCAGGGGAATGGCCGGCGCTCTCTCAGAGTAGGGAGGAGGCGGCTTGTGTGTCGGAGGAAGGTCAATCCTTCAGAGACAAAGAGAAAGAAATCGCAATGAACGGTGATTTTATTTTTTCCAGGACAGAAGAGCAAACTGTGTAATTAGAAAGAAGCATATAAGAATTAGTTTGTGGTGGGGGCAAATTCAATTATTCGATACGTTTTAGCTTAAATTAACACCTTTTGACTCAAATGCTGCTTTTTAAAGTCTGAGAAAATAGCCCTAATGATGTCATAGTGATGTCATCTGGGGGTTGGGTTGGGTTGGGTTGGGTTGCGCTTGGAAATGACAAATTTATACCAGAAAGCCTGAGAGACAACTAGAGGTATGGTGTTTTAAAGACGTGAACATTTAGGAAGCAGGGAGGATACAAAAGAAGATGATATGGTATGATCCAACATGTTTGAAGGGATTAAAAGTTAAGATATTTCCAACTATGCTGCATCTATTTGGACCATCATTTTAAAATGACGTCTGTTGCAAGTCCACTCAATTTATGGAAGTACACAATGCTAAAACAGTCAAGTGCCCCTTTAAGCAGCGGTATTCAGTGATACTAATACTTTTGCACCTTAATTCTACAAGGAATATTCCTATTCAGAGGGGAGTCCTGGCCAAGACAGCAGTAAAAACATTTCACATAAACAAACAACAGACTTAAAACAAAAAAGAAAAAAGCAGCGGAAAAAAGGTGTAAAAAAAAAGAAAAAAGGACGTTTGGAAACATCGGTATAAGGGGGACGGACTTCCAATAGTAAATTAGAAGATGACAACTGCTCTAAAATCCCTCACTGTGAGAGTTTCACAGCGCGTGCTCCTGAAGTAAGACGCTTAAGTCAGACTCATTTTCTCATTTATTTAAATCTCCCTCCACTACTAAACTGAAACCTGGAAACTGACCTTGGCCATTCGTAAAATGATGTCATGACAGGCATTGATCCTCTAACTCTGTATATCACTTGATGCCGCCTTTCTCTTTCATACTTGGGATGATTCCAGCTCAGTGACATGCTGTCCTGCACTCAGCGGCTGTGTGTGATGAAGGAGAGGGACGAGGACGAGGCCTGCGTCCACCCCCCCCCCCCCCCTTCCGGCATCCCACTGGGACTTCCAGCCGCGGTCACACTTAAGATGCTAAGTTTGTCGTAGCATTGATCACAGACCAACACGCCGTCCTGTAGTGTACAGTGTGGTGATGCAGAGCCCACACCCATGCACAACGTATTCCCCCCCCCCAGTTTATGCTGTTTTCTGCCAGTCAGCAGTGTCTGAAGGTGGCCTATTATCACTGACACATAATTTCAGTTTGAAACTCAGTCAGAGATACGCGCTGTCACTGAAATTACGATGCAAAAGGTTAATATGTTTGGAGTAAAGAACCAAATGTCATTGTTCATAAGTTTGTTTAGGACAATGAGAGAGAATATGAGATTTCAGGAAGAGAATACCATAGCTGAGTTAAATTCTAGAGTAATATCATTTATTCAGCTTCCTTCCTTGAGACATGCTCGATGTGTGTGACTGTGTTTCCCCCGGAGCAAGCATGCTCAATGACACACTAACAGGGATGGATGAGGGGATCAACCAGCGACCTTGCAGATCTGGTCCACAGGTTCATAATAATGATTTGCATGTAAGAGGTTGATCAGCAAAAAGTACACATTTGTGTTGCTATAAGTGCTATAAGAGAGAAGCAGAGTTAATTGCAGTTTTACAGAACATGCAGACAAAACAAAGTCCACACACACACACACACACACACACACGTCAGTCAAAGGACTCTGGCAGTGTGGCCAAGCTCCTTCTGTAAATAATTCAACATCAAAGTTATTCTTCTTGGCTCTAACATTAACATGAGTGCCGGTGCACTATAGGTCCAGACTGAACAAAATAGGACAAGGGCTTGCTGCCAAGACAGCAATTATCTGCCACCTCTCAACCTTGTCCTGCAGCCTCCATGCTCCGGAGCGCGCACCGCTGCAGCACTCTCCATGGGAGTTAAGGAGCGGCTCCCTGAACCCTCTGATGGGCTTCAGTCACCCTCACAAGGTATCATGTCATTAATTAACCAGGCGAGCATGTTCTGCAGCATGAATTATTTGTCAGACTTACACTTTGTCAGCAAAAACTGGCGGCGGGGCCTTGCGAGCGGTGAGGATCACGATGATGAAGACAGCGATGAGGAAGAGAGCGAGGACTGCGCCCATCACAGCTCCGGCCACGACGATGGAGTTTGACCTCTCCGCTTGAGACTGGTCTGAGAGAGTGGAGACACATTTTCATTTTAACACTAACACAGTAACATCAACATAAGGAAGAAAAAGGACAAACACTGCTGGAAATGCGGTGAAGCTAATAAGGTTTTGTGTGAAATGAGGAAGCATTTTTGCACCTGTGGTTCCCTCGTCTCAAAGTCAATGATTAGATGCTGGTTAGATGCTTGAAATAAGGTCTGTGGTAAACATAAGCTTAACAGATTTTTTATGTTTTGTTCTAAGACATAAAATACGTCAGTAAATACAGCACTCGCACATTTTTAAGCTTTTATGGGTCTTAAAAAAGGCGGTTGCTAACAAGTGGCTAAATTAGAGTTCATAGGTTGTCGGAGACGCTAAACGTCCTCACGCTGAACACAGGGAGACTCAAAGTCGTGTCTAGATTGTAACCCTCAATTTGTGAGACTCTTGTGAGATGGCTAAGTTAGGCATTGACCTCGCATGGTTACGTTTAGGATAAATCGTGAATTGAAGCTCATCTGCTCAATGGTGTTGACGAAGTCATAGCAGTTTGTTTATAGTCTCGCGTTAGTTTGTTTTCACTTCCGACGGTTGCATTTACGCTTCAAAAACCTTAAAAGTGATCATCGGTGAAGATTCTCTTGCTGAACAAAACTTGAAAGTATCATAAACGTTTGTTTTCTTTTTGTCTAAGGGAACCGGGGCGATGATAACTTCTGGGTTAGCCTACAAAAAAACGGCATCCCTGTAGCACTCAGTTTAAAAAGGACACACTGTCATTGATGAGAAGTACTTTAGACCCACAGAGCAACCTGTGCCCCCTAGAGGCAACGAGAGTGACAGCAACATCAGTTTCGACCTGCAGATGACAGACAGGGCGTACTGTACCAACATCACCATCTGCAGGCAAGGAAAGTAAAAGCTTCTGCTTTTAGTTTGACACTTAACCTACATAGCTAGAAAAGAGCGTTACTGTTGATGGTGTTAATTTTGTAGCGGGTGTGTGTGTTTCTGAGGCTTGACATTTAAATTGCAACAAAACATTTTAAACCTGCAACATGTGAGAGTTTTGTTAACTGGAGCACAGTTTGTTCTGAGGAGTACCAACTGCGAATGTCATCATGTGTCTTCCGGTCCTCAAGGACTGTCCTCCTTCTTGTTCTGAAGAAGAAAGGAGGGGGCTCACTGCAGATGCAGATGCCAAAAGAAAAAAGGAACCATAAAAGCTTCTGAATATTTGAACTATAAACTTGGGTGTTAAGCTAAGACAACTGCTTGCTTGCTGTAGCTTCATATGTACCGTACAGACATGAAAGTAGCACTGATTGTTTTCAATAAACTAAAATGCTTAACCAACTGATTTTTAAATGGATGTTGTTTTTTGTGTCTAAATCTGTATTGGACAGTATGTATATTCAGCTATAACTAATATGTATAAAAGGGATAGGGTGTCTGTAGTTGGAGGTCCTGCACCTTAAACCTCTATTACTTACTAATCATTCACTTTACATGTTCACCTCCCTCCTTCCCTCCATGTCCTTCCTCATATCTTTTGTGTGTGCCGAGTTCTAATGTCTGCTGAATTAGCTTTGTTTGACCATATGCTTGCATACGCTCCATGTTGTCCACTGAGAGGATTAGGATTAATTGTGATTAAGATGAATTAAACTCACAGAGCAGCGAGTTTTGGCTAATCAGCAGTAATGTGTAAAACTGTGATTGTGGGACACAGAAGGAACTAGAGGACAAAAGGTGACACTGGTGGGTGACCAAAAAAAAAGCAAAGTGTGTAAATGGTCAATCCAGTTGATTTAGCTGTTGAGGTGAGAAAAGAAAAAAATAAATCAATAACGTGCTGAGATGAGAATCCTAAATAACAGTTCAATTATGATGCAGATTGAACAAGCGGGGACTTCTGAGCTCGCCCCTGAAAACCTCTTCTTCCTCCTTTTTTCCCCTCCCCCTGCTCCCCTTTTCTCCCTTCATGCTGTCCTCTAACAGTTAATAACCATTCGATTACCTTTGATGGCTGCTGAACTATGACAAGAGCCTCTTGAGTTGATCAAAAAGCCTTTAAAAATGCAGTTCATCAAGCTGCCTGCCTTAATGCCTGATGACAGACATTTTTTGCAGATATTCATAATGTGACAAGTGATGATAAAAAGTGCTATAAAACCTACAATGTGAGGTTTAATGATACAGACAGAAATATATTCATGCATGTTCTGTTTAGATGTTTTTCTCCCATTAGAAAATATTTGGTTTAAATATCCATCGTGGAGAGGCTTGGATTAGTGGTGGATCAACTGTCCCCACACTGGGATCTAGCTCCAGTCAGTGCAAGACTCTTTCTGTCTCTCCTACTTCAGCACTTTGTCTCGCACACACACACACACACACACACACACACACACACACACGAAAAGTGCTCAGCGAGGTCAGCGTAGCAGACGGGCTCATCATGAATTAAACACAGCACACCTCGGTGGCATGAAGAGAAGAGCGGGAGCGAGTGATGGCAAGACAATCCCCCCCCCTCCATCCTAAAATCTTAACAGCAGGGTGAAGGGTCATGCTATTGCCCAGACAAAAGACCCTGCAGGGAGCAGATGCTGGTGTAATAGCAGACGGGGGGAGGTTAGAGCGGTAGGTGGTCTGTCATTTTGTCTGTCTGACATCTATCTCAATATTTTCAGCTCTATGATGGTGCCAATTTGACCCCACCTCTGCTGGGGAGTTAATATCAAAGTGTCTCTCTCACACAGGCGTCAGCGCTGCATCCCTCCACGCCGCCTGATACGTTCACTCACTCCTTTGTGTGTTGTGAAAAGTATCCTTGGAAACTGTTGTGTCGCAGGCGAAACGCAAACCCACTTATCTCAAACAAATCCAAGCGGACAAAGTTATTACTACTGAGCTGCTCCACTACGTCTGTTTACACTGAGCATGCCGTTTCAAGGTCAGAATGACAACAACTGCTGTGGCCATGATGAGATATATAGAAGGGAGAGAGGTCAGCTGATTTTTTTGGGGGGGATTTTTAGGGGGAAGTGTGGCCTTGAGAACCTGGAGTCCAAGCCTGACAGTGTCAAGGTCACGTCATGGTGATGTGTCCTTATAGCCAGAGGAGCTCTCCGTGGTGCAGTGGGGCGTAATGGGCCATTTTCAATTCCACTAGCTAATTCTCTCTTTCCGGCTCTGCCTTTCACAGCGGCACAGTTTAACTCTCAGCTCCACGCACGCCCGCACGCCCGCCCGCTTCCCTCTCCCTCAACTTCTGTGGCTAGGTAGAGCTCGTAGGAAGACAGCCTCCATCATCAGCTCCAGATGAGCTTGTTGCCATGGGGACAGTCAATGGGCTGGTGAGTGGGGACTTTGGGCCAGACATAAACACTCAGCGTTTAATTTTACCAGCTGGTAGAAAAAGGGAGAATGACACAGGGGGGGGAGGGGGGGGGGGGGGTTACAAAGGACACGAGCGGTGGGCCTTTCTGTTCTGGAACAAGGGTGCGGGGTCTCCCCTCACTGTTGAAATACCAGCGGAGAGGAACAGCTCAATATTATTACAGCATTCTTGGATACTAAAGAGTAATGAGGATAAGGAGTGAGGATTTTGAATTACATCATGTCCCACATGTGCGCACTGGGTTGGGGGCGGGAGGGGGTGTGTGTATGCAGCATTAGGGAGCTAGAGATGATGTCATTTATAGTAGCACAAAGAGGCTGAGACTGAGCAGTCTGAGTAAAGGCAAGCTCAAAAACCTCCAGAGAAAATAGCTCACAGTTTCTAAGGTGCTTTATTGAACTAAAGTATCTCAAAAAGATTTGACAAATTAATGCTCCACTGTTGTCACTGACATAAATATTTTTTTCCCCCTTCCAGAAACTTTACATCTTTCTTCTGTATATACAAAAAACAAAACATGACCACAAGGTGCTTTTCATTGACAATGTGAGACTGAAGTTAATTCTTCACCCTGTTACACTGTGTGATCCTACAGAAACCCCTGACAGGTACCGGCAAAGTCAAAATGCTCTAACTAATTTTACATTTAAATAAATTCAAGCTTGGTCTTTGTGTGCGTTTTAATGCCTCTAGGTATTGCAGATATACTGCGTCATTAACTGTCATGGTGACAGGGGCAGAAAAAGTGAATATGGCACTCTGGAGTCATAACACACAATATGCAGAAAACAAAACGGCAACAAATTAAAATCTCAGAGCAACAAAACAGGTTCTCACATCCAGAAATAAACAATAATAAAGAAAACATTTCTTTTTCTAGGTATCTAAGGCACTAGTTGTATTTCTCAACGCAAAGTGAAGGACATTTCTCAAGGTAAAGATATTGATGACTGATCTCTATACAAAACATCACAGTACAAAAGAACTTCATTAATCCAGGTGCGGGGCTGCAAACTGACGAGTCAAGCTAAAATAGTATATCGATTAGTGGGATTTCAGTCTTAGTGCATAAAAGCAAACAGAAGAAAGGGTTAGGCTGCTGAGCTTCCTGCGTTTCTGTGAAAGTGACCGGAAAGGCAGAAAGAATAGGTGTCAGCAGCATGCCCACCCTCCAAAACCTAACTTTTAATTCAACAATCTAAATGACAACCCGGTTCACAAATTGTCAACTGTACACCTCATTTTGGAGACTCCCATTAAAAAGGGTCAAGTCACCCAAATGACAAAGAAACACATCCTCCCACTTACATGCAGCTGTCAATAATAATGCAGATCATTTTGGAATAACTAAGGTTTTGAGATTCTCTCAAAATTTGACATCAATAAAATGTGGGTGAACATTTTGTTTGTGGATATTTAAACATTGCGTTAAAGACATTTTACACCAACGACTTTAGACAAACATTGTTCTGGTTACTTTGGTGATCCACACTGTAAATGTTTTTTCATTGGAACTCTATCTACCAAACAAAGAGATGATCTGTAGTGTTGTAGGCAACAGATACTAAAACCTTCTGTACACCCCTGACAGTAAGTGAGGAATTATGTTAATGCATGGGAGTGAACTGAAACTTAAGTTACTTAATATAATGGGAGGCTTCTGTCTATGTAAATAAATGAGATCTGGTGTACTGAACAGTGTTTTAAACAGTTGAAACAACATGAACTGCAGTATGGGGGTCATCTTCTCTGCTTGCAAGTTACAGTGGCACATTATCAAATCTCTCACTATGAGAGTTGCAGCCTATTCACCGCACAAAATTCACACCCTGACAAATAATTAGTGAGGGTTCATAACAATATAACTAATTCCCATTTTGACGACTGTTACTGTAATATTAAAGTGGCCTAGAGCATCTTTTCACTTCCGTTTCAGGCTACAAGACCCTGTATACAACAGTGATACGTTAGTCATTTATATAAGTTGTTAGTTAGTCTATACATACAAGTTAAACAAATATTTGGCATCTGGCAGCAAATATTGTATTTGTGACCATACTACTAAAGTTGGCATGTATCCACAAACACTAGTGTACATGAAAGACATTGTTGGATCTCTTCCGTGCTGTCTGGTAAATAAGATTTGTATCTGATCACTTAAAAACTGAAATGTATATTTAAATCTAAAGTAGCTTATATCTAAGTTTGACACCTGAACTACTGGAGCTCCATAGCCCAATGACACCGACATGGAAAACACTTTCTCCTCAGTTCAATCACAGTACTTGGTACATCCTGCAACATTTTAGAGTCTTGATCAGCAATAAGATGTGTCTGGTTACAAATGAATACAGATTTAATTGTAAATCCAGCCGAAAATCTTTTTTTAGAAAAAAAGAAAAACAAGAAGCACAGGGTGACTTTGATAGATACTCAAAGGATAATTATGAATAAAAGGTTTCATGATCAGTGTAAAAACATATTGTCTGTCCCATCTGGTAAGTAAGCACCGTGCTGTGGCTTGATAAGCACAGGTGACAGTGACAGCACATCCATCACAGAAGACCTGATTTCTAATGTATATTTTTACTGTAGTAATACTGGTAGTAATAATAAATGCTTAAATAAAAAAATAACTGGTGAACATGATTAGTGCAGTTGCGCACATGGATAAGCAACAATAAGCCTATTAATGCGTCAGATTGTGATTGTGACACAGTTGTGTCTTTTTCTACAGATTACTCAGAGTAGTGAAATTAGTCGCTGTGGTCGAGTGTACTGGCTGCACTCTTGAATGACTTCTTTGTGTAACAAAATACTTTGTGACTGGGAGGCCAGCGTATGGTGGCTGCCATACTGTAGCCTGCTTTCAACAATGCCCCTGCTGATAGCACTCTTGAGTTTCCAGGAGGCCTGGGTTGGTGCCAGAGTGCAGACTTTCAAACACATCCATTACCATCTGGCAGACAACAGGAGAATGCGTTTGTGGCTAAATGAATAGGACAACTAACTCTTCCCAAATTCAATAAATCGTAAAAAATAAAAAACTGAAGTTTTATTATAGTCCAGCTTATCTAAACTTCAAGGCTTGACTGTTAAACTGATAAACCCAGTCTGTTGTTCCAGTGGACTGTGCCTCATTCATGCAGACATCCTTGCTTGCCCTGCCTTCATGCATGCATGTAGCTCTCCTGGGGATAAAAGATGAGCTGAGGACATACAGTAGAAATGCTCTTAAGGTTCCAGCGCTAGGCCATCAGTTTTAAAAGGACATTATTAGGACGTCAGTGGTCAATTCCTCAAGCTCACAAGTCTCCCACCATGGTAAGTTACATAAAGGGTAGACATTTTTAGTAGAAAACAAAAAGATGTGGTTGTCCATTATAAAGTTTTGCAAAAGGCAGTGCAATACGTTTTATGAATCAGTGTGGAGAAGTTCAGTCATGAAGTTATTCTGATTTCTCAGTGGGATAAATCCTTTTTTTTTTTTTTTTTTTAAATTAGCCTAAATGCCTCTACTGTGTTCTTCTGAGTTTTGGAAAAAGGATCTGTGACCCTCTGAATTTCATGAATTTACTTCCAGTCATGGGTTCTGCACCATTCTTGAATATCAGCCAATCGTATTCAGAGGTCAGAGGTCTTTTAAACAAATCAGTGCAAGCAATATCAACACAAACAAATACAAATATCACATAGCCCGAGAAGGCTGATTTTGTAGAAACAAAACAAAACGTTCTTATGCGACAACCATATGTGATCTGTAAGCTCCCAGGGCTCCCCCTCAAATGAAAGACATTAGTAATGCTTAATAAATTGGCAGTCCATGTAGTAAGGCAGAGACAGCACAAACATGATCTTTAGTTAGTCTCTACACACACACAAACAAACTAGTGACATGCCGACTTCTGTGGGCATGTAGATGCAGACCGTCGAAGTGGCTGTGCAGTCCAGTCCACATCAAGAACAGAAACATTATGTGTCAAGTGTCGACCAGGACGCTTGAACAAAACTAAGGGAACTACAGAATTGAGATTAGTAGAAGTGTGCGTGTGCGTACATAAGAGAAATAATGTGTTTCTTCATAATTGGATAAATGAAACCTTCTGATTTCTGTCGTATCTCTGCTCCTGCAGGACCAGGCAGCTCGTCAAACGTACCACTCCCTGCGCGAGATGACAGACCCGTCCGTGTGGGAGACATAGTCACCCTCGGGCCCGCTATCGTAGCAGTCATCTGACAGGTAGGGGGAGCCGTTTCCCTTTGGTTTAGGTGAATGAGGGTATTTGGCACTTCTGGCCTGCCGTGGACTCGAGTACTGCGTGTGTTCACGGTGCTCATTCTGCTGATGGCCGCTCTCCCTCATTGCCCGAGTGTAGCCGTTAGAGGGATACTCCTCTCCACTGTAGTTGCTATGGTGACGACGGTCACGCTCTTGTTTGAGCTGGCGGTCCCCCCACTCCTCCCGGTCGTGGTCCTGACGGTGGGAGCTGCTGCCAGCTTTGGTAGGGTGGAGCTCGTGCTGCGTGGGTGCTTTCTGGAGGTCATTGGGGCCCAGGTACTGCTTGGTGTAGTAGTTCCCGTGGAAAGTTTGCTGTTTCCGGAGGTAACACACGCCGACTAGACACAGTAGCAGGAGCAGGAACAAAGCCCCGCCCACAGCCCCACCCACTATGGAACCAAGATTACCCTCAGGTAGAGCTTCAAGTGTGGGGGAGCTGAGAAGAACGTGCCCCTTATCATCGACTAAGGTGGAGGCAGAGCCAGTAAGGACAGGAGTAGTAATGGTGGAAGGCATGGTGGGAGGATCTAATGGAGGGGAGGAGGGTGAGAGGGGAGTAGATGAACAGACAGAGAAGCAGAGAATGTCAATGCCAACTAGATCAGCATCTTACTAAGTAGGGATAGGTTGACAAAAACATCAACTCAACTACCACATGCTAAACTATGGAGCACATGCTTGCAGCAGCCTCAGATTTGCATTGCTAGGCCAAACCAAAGGCTACTGAAGACATTGAAGACTACTAAATAGAGTATATTGTGCACAAGTAAGAGAAATATAAAAGCACTTGAGGGAATGGATTTGGGCGTAACTACAACAGGAGCGTAACAGGGAGGGCACAACAAAAACCAGCCATTCAATGCTTTAGTTGAAATTCTATTGTATTTCTTTTGCTGTCCTCTACTATTCTAATCAGCTATTGTACAGTTCTTCTAACTACAGAGTCGATGTCTTCTAGCTTTGACTGAAGCAGTTACATAATACTTTTTTTCTTGTTCATTTTCATCTGTTATTTTAGGAGAGTATTCCCTTAGCAGCATGCCATATGTTAGGGTTACTCTTCTCAGTGGGGGACTTTGTCTCACCTAGTAAGTTGTCAATTCAGTGTAAAGTGTATTGTAGCGATGGCCAGAGTTGTTTTTGACCACAACCACCTGTAAAACTAATTAGTGCTGCTTTGTTGCAGATGAACAATTAATGTCTTGCTTTGTTGGCAGAGGAGCCTTTGGCTGAATGCCCAACTCCCTTAACCTCCCTGATTTTGGCAACTGTCAAAGTAAATAATCCCAATTTATGTCACATAAATAATGGTGGGTAGGATTAAACAAGAGTTTCTCAACAGTGTAGTCAGGATCCTGGGTTCGCAATATGTAGATGGAGTTATAGTAGATAAGACTTGGTCTGCGTTTGACATATTTGTAGAACAAATAAAAATGGATTTAAATATATCAACATGTAGAGAGTGAATGTGCGACTTACTGAGGTGATTAAACTTAAAGAGAAAGACTAAATCTTCTGCTTATCCTCCCTTTTTTTCTCCGTTCGTTCGTTATATATTTATTTTTGTCACTCACTCTGTCATACAAGTCTAATGTATTATTATTAATGTTGGTGTGTTACCAATTTTAAATACTGCATAGGCAAATTATTTTGTATATTGCACGCTTAAATTGAATGAGAATATGCATTTAGAACCTTATTTTACAAGTACAATGATGCATTTCACCATGCCATCATTAGAACTGAAATGTGCTCGATTAGGCTGAAGCCCACGAAAAAGAAAAAAAGCCAAAAGCCATAATCAGAGGCAACTATTGTAATGGAAAGAATCTGAGTCTAAAAGCTTTAATGGTGCTGCAAAATTGCTCTGCCACTTTAAACTCACTGCCAGGCAAGATGTGAGAAAAAGATTCCCATCTGAGAGATGACATGAACCCAGAGGTTTGTAGTCTCCAAGTATATGAATTGTACAACTCCATGCAAAGGCAGTGCACTGACACATCAGAGCACACACGCAGCAACACATACAAAGAAGGGAACACCAACATGTGTAAGCTTGCACACACCCGTACAGGTCCTCTCAAAGGAAAATGAAATATGGATGATAAATAATAAATAGGAGTTGAAAAGATCTAGTTAATGTTTTATGAATCTGGGACATCATCGCACAGTAAGGCTGCAGGCTTTTGCCTCTTACCGCATGACACGTGCAGAAATAAAAGAAACACAGAAAGGAAGCGAGAGAGATGTAAAAGAAAATCACATCATAATCAGAACTTCATTCAGGAAGAGAGCTTCCACAGACAAGACAGATTTTGTGAAGCCAGAGGAACATGCTCATCATACAAAACAGAGAGACATACTTAGATGCCAAGCCAAGAGGACAGAGCAGAGGCAGTGCACTGTGGTCTAAAGAGGCCTTAAATATTTGCAGCTGTTTGGCCCAGGAAATCCCATTTTGAACATCTGGAGACCTAATGTTAATCAAGGCTAACCAGCATGCAATTAAGACTAAATGTAAAGGTCAGATACTATCAGTGCCAACACACTTTACCATGGGTGAATGCTTGGGCTGTCAGTATGTACAGAATGGGCGAGAGTGATACAGTGTCATATTTCAGCTTGAAGGACAATGTCACAGGCAGTGATACCCTCTATGACTTGCGTGCACGCATAGTTGCTTCCTAAGGGAAGCGAAGGCAATAGGAGTCAGCTGTGTTCCGGTGTGTATACTCCGCTCACCTTGTATGAGAATGCGCACATCCCGACTGCGGAGGTTAATGTCATTGGCAACCTCGCACCTGTAAACTCCAGAGTCATTCCGCTGGAGGGGACGCAGGAAGAGCAAAGTGCTGTTCATTCTTTCCATCCATTCTGGCATTTCACTGTCCAATCTATGACGCACAAGAGATACAAGAGAAACATTTAGACACACAAAAACACACCGACAGCAGCTATTCTATTTTTGTAACCATGCACATGTGACAATTTATTTGGTATACTGTATATGATAAATGATGCCTTGGATGAGTAAAAGATATTTGAAAAGTAAAGCTCACATTACTATTAATCTTCGATTTAAGTCTAAAAACTACATTTTAGGTTAACTGAGTTGACGACATCCAGATACTTAGCTAAAGATGAAACAAATCATCTTACTGTATTTATTTTTTGAAAGAAAAGCTTTTGGCCTGTTGGGTCAATTTAAACTCATAAGAACAAAAATAAAAATGTCATACACACAGATATACACACACCTGATCCATCTGAAGTGATTAGCAGGTGGGTTTGCGTTGGCTTTGCACGTCATCTGAGCATTTTCCCGACCCACAAACCAGTCTCCATCGTAGCCAATAACAGAGATATCAGGAGCAACTACAGAGACAGAGGGAAAAAACAAATCATTGAGATATCACTAACAAATAACCTGAGAAAGACCCGTGCTCAACTGCACAGACCGACTATTTCCGCTCTGTGTTTAATCATAGCCTTTTAAACAAGGTACCTGGAATACACCTAGGTCAGTGTTCAAATAATACAAATATTTCAGCTGTATTGTATTGATAGTTCTGGTGGAGACTTTACAATCAGCAAACACACGCAAGATGACCGTTTGTCCTGTTTATGTGCAGCATTATATGGAGTCTAAGGTCAGTCATGGCCTCAAGACATGAGTTTGTGTCCTCCAAATATACACAAGGTGTTTCGTAATCTATACAATAAAAAAAACTCAGTACAGTGTACAGAGAAGTAAACAGTGGGTGTAAATCAAATCATCAACCCTATTCCTCAACTGTGCAAGTCCAGTTATCCTGCTTTTGTTTTTTTTAAACAGTCATCTACAAACTGTTTACTAGTCTTTGTTTGGTCTTCGTTGTGCCATATATTGAATAAGTATAAAAGCATTTGTAGCTGCCATCTGTCACAAAACAACAAGTCAGACCTAAGTTAAATGTATCTGTCGAACAAAAAAGGTTTTCAAGGAGGTAATTGTACCCCTTTCAACAGTCTATTTGCAGCTTCTATGAAGAGACCCACTTGTGCCCCACTAAGCACTGACATGCGCTCTAACATCTATGGGGGCTTACTAACCGCATTTGTTCTTTCACTTTTGACAGTTTAGGGGCACAGACATGTGCTAACATAGAAAGATGAAAGAAAGAAACACATTTTGAATAAGTTCAAATCAAGGAAAACACCAAGGACAGCCTTTAACAAAAACAAATCATAATAATTAATACATGTAAGGAGCCTGCATGGATTGTCCTTGATTTCATCGGTGTCAATTCAGCTGTTTTCAAAAGTGAATTGTTGTTGAAGTGCTTCAAATAAAGCAAACGTCAACACTGACAAGGCCAAGCATCATCAACCGTAGGCTGTTGGAAATCAAATACCTTTACTTTTAAGATCGTCCGCCTGTACTACCTACTGAATACAGTGTTTAACTGATCAAGGAAAGTAAAGGAAGGAAGAAAGGAAATTGCTGCTATACTTGTCCACCTTCAATTGCCAGATGAGTGTAGACTATACTGCACCCTTTAAATCTACTTACTTTAGGCCCGCAAGTATATTGTAGCCTTAAAGATACCTAATGAAAGTCTTATAGCAGGACAGAATCGATATCAATCAACATATTTACGAGAAGGCCCTCTTTCAGCTCTTAATATGATACCCCAAATAGCTACTCATAAGGCACCCACACTGCACATTGAGCTGGTAGGGGATCCTGAAGTCACTCTGCAGAGCCGGGTGGCGGACCACACAGGTGAGTGTGTGGCCCTGGACGTGACGTGTGGGCTGCCAGAGGTAGCTCACTTGTGTGCTGGTCGTGCCGTTGGCTTCGTCAAATAGCTGCACTTCTGACTGGCCAAAAAGGTTGGACTCCCAGGACACCTCGGCAGGGGGCCGGGCCCGCTCAGCAATACAGGTGGCCACCACAGTATCATTGCCACCATCGATCAGGGCAGTTGAACCTGCAGACACGTAGACTTTTGGCTCCACTGTGAAAGGAAAGAAGAGAGAATAAAAGGGGGCACATTAGTTAGATTTGAGACTTTCTTTTTAAATACCTTTTGAAATTTCATTTAAGTCTACGCAAAATTTCTCCTCTATCCGGATCTCAGTGAAGTTAATGAGTAGCATTTTGCTTATTATTATTATTTCAAATAAATAGATGTTACTCATTATTTTGAGATTGTATAATGAAACGTCTACGTCCTACGTCTTTTAGCAATATTGATTTAATACATTTTAATACCAAACAGGCCCTATTTTTAGATCAATGAAATGAATAAGGACTAAATGAATGAATGAATAAATGAATGCCTTTTACAACTTCTGCAAGAACCCTGTTAAGGCTGGCCCACAATTCACCAGTACAGTTTACAAAGCCTTTTAGTGCCAATGTCATGATTATGGCAAACATGAATCATCTCAGAGAAGTAAGCTTAAATGTAATGAATGACTTGTTTTTGAGCCAACAAAACTTGCTAGCCAGCGTTAGCTAATGTGTTCAGAGAATTATTTGGCCTCCCGCTACGTTCCGTCTACAAAAATGCGTCATCATGTTTAGTAACAGAAAAAGTGTCTTCAGACCTTTATTGATGATTTCATCATGACGACATTCTTGAACAAAATTATGTTGTTGATTCAAAGTGTCAATGAAAAACTAGCAAAATTAGTTATTAACATTTTTGTTTTACATGCGTTAGTTGTGTCTGATGAAATGCATACCAGTGGAACATAATTCATTGTACTGACTAACAGTTTGATTATTTGCATACATTCTTACATACAGTCATATCTTAACATATATCAATTTCTAAAAATGTTTTTTATCAATGTTGTGATATTGAGTTCTACCATATTGTCCAGCCCCAACACTCCTAAATGTAATAGCGTTCATATGCACAGCTTGACATTGTGCAACTACTGATTATTTCTATTCTGAGAAATCTGACAATTATTTTCTTAATTAATCATTTTGTCTATAAAATATTAGATAATGGCAACAAATGGCCATCAAAATGGGTTCGTTTTGTCCAACCAACAGTCCAAAACACTAAAACTAAGCACACCAGCAAATATCCACATTTGATGTATATTTTAATAAATATTCAATCAACTAACCGATTAATTGACTAATTGTTTCAGCTGTACTTGACATTACCTACAGGATTTATTACATAAAAGATCACACATGCGTGTAAACATACGTACTTACCGAGTACATTGACAGTAGTGGAGGCTTGAGTGTTTCCCAGAGGAAACGTGGCAACCTTACAGGTGTAGATCCCAACGTCAGCAAAGCCCACATTTCCCAGGACAATGGTGGCATCATAAGACGAGGGTGAGCGAAAAAACAAGCGATGGATATACTCTGGAGGGATAGAGATGCCATAGCGTGGGTTGTAGACTGCCACTGTGACAGAGCCTGAAGGCAGACGGCGCTCCCAGGAACTCTGAGTCAGAGTAAGGTTTGTGCCCACCTCCACTCTGCACTCTAATGTCACATTCTTCCCCAGCACAGCATTCACCCTCTGAGGCACCATCACCTGACTGCCCCACACACCTGCCAGAGAGAGACACACACAGACAGGACTTTAACCACATGTAGTTGTGTTCATTTGCAAACAGGTTTTGCTATTCTAACACCATTAATTAAAACAGTTGAAAGTTAAAAGCACTTACTGCACACTACACCTTTGATTGTCAAAACTTCTTTAAAATGTATTTCTTCCCACTTCTTTTGAAGCATAATCCTTTAAAAATAATTAGTATTGTAATTGTTCATTTGTACTTAAACAGATCCCATCCTTCAAAGTGAGAAATTCACTGCTGGCAACAAAATGTAACTTACTGGTACTAACAATATTAGTTATGTTGAGACCTTTAAATAAAATTGAGAATCTAGATAATTGCTAATTTATTAAATACCAAGCAATGAAGGAACACCTTTATCCTTAAAAATGCAAAAGATTTTTGACACAAATTAGTCGATCGAAATAATCATTAATCCTTTTGGGCAATCGATTAATTATTATCTCATTATAAAATGTCTTAAATTCAGTTTACGGTCTAAGAAAACTTTGAAAATCATTGAATTTTGATTAAAGATGATTTAAACGATAAATTAATTATCAAAACTGTTGCGGATTTCTTTCTGTTATACGACGAGACAATTAACCTACTAATTCTTGCAGCTTCAGTTAAGGCTTTTAAGATGTTAAGATGGATGGTCTTTGGATTCTGGAGTGGTTGGACTGAACACGTGTAAACATGTCACTTTGGACCACAGAACTTGGGTCAGAAAATGTGTTTGACATTTCATAAGACTGAATGATCAATGAATGAAAAACATTGCTTGTAATTGATATGGCAGACATTTCATTTTTCTGGTTGACAAGAAAAACATTGTTTTATTCTACTCAATGGCACAAAAAAAAAAGTCAGACAGGATGATCAGAGTGATAAAATCTAATAGAGTGACAAATCAAGAATACCACGATAGCATCAGTGAGTAAAGAGTATTTCCAGTGTTACCTCTGACGTCAGTTGTTATCAGACTGAAATCAAAGCTTGATACCACCACAGCAGGCGTTGGGCTTTTCAACAAATAATACACAGCTGACTGAGAATTAGTTTTGTCTCTATAGCTCTCCTTCTCCTGACCTGAATTCAGGAATTAAAAGCAGGCTGTCTGTATATCCTTTGTCCAAATATAACTACCCAAACTCTGTCACCTGCACTTGTCAGAAATGTGGCATGTCTCAAAAGCAGAGAGCTCAACATCGTGTTGAGGAAAGTCAAAGGGATATGAAGAAAACAAACTGAGACCGGCAGAAAACAAAAGGGAAGAGATATGCAAACACGACAATGACATCATCGCTGAGAGAAGAAAAAGAGGCCTGTAAGTGAGGAGAGGCGAGAGGAAATGTATCACCAGGATTCAAGTAAACAAAAATACAGAGGAATTAAGTTACCGATTTAGAAAAGCCAATATAGTACTGCTGGACTGCCAAAGCCTTCAACCAGATCACTAATTGCGCCAAGCTGCCAGCAGGAAGACATCATCATAAAGCAAAACCTTCTGCGCTGCTTGGCAACTGACTTCAAATATTCTATTGTTGTTTTGCCAAAAACAGCTTTGTCTCCGGCCAATCTCCCTCTAAAAAGTCCATGTCCTCAAATATTAGTACTGTAGAAGGAAATTTCCCTACCCCTAAAGTATGACGTACAAATGTCTACTTTTTGTCTTCTTTTCTGACAATACAATAAAGTTTGAATTTGTGAAAATGTGTACTTATTTGACAGTACCGGTACTACAATTTTTCCCTATTGTTTAATTTTCACATTATAGGTTGAGATAAAAGATAATTGGTGCGACAGCTTAACCAATTATAGTGCGAGTCATTTGTCAAATTGGGGAATAAATATTGTAAATGATATATTACATTGTTGAAAATATGTACCAAGCCACTTGGGAAATGTAAAGGTTGACACACCAAACAATATTTAGATTTTGGGCCAGATGGGGCTGTAAAAAAGAAATTAAAATATAAGCCAAATAATTAATTGTAAATATCAAATCTTGATAGCATATTTTTTGCAGAGTAAGTATAATGAGTCATCGTGTTGCTCATACAGCGAAAGGGCAGCAGATATCAGTGGGGAGATGTTCAGCCACACACACACACACACACATCCTACACCCTCCTCCTCCTCCTCCTCCTCCTCCTAATGTGCCAATGGAAGTGATGGGGACAAAATCTCAAGTCCTTGTTACGTGCAAAAACACATTCTATACTTTAAACTAATGAGAGCTCAGCAATCTTTTAGGACAAAATTCCCTCTGTGTTTCAGTGTCACAGAATTAACACAACGAGGGTATTTTGTACTTAAAAGACGACAACTTTGATACCCACTTGATTTGACTAACTCAAGACTGCGGAAGCAAATACACTTTGATGGGTATTTTAGCACAGAAAAGAACAGTGGATTTTGAACCCCATCACAGCTATTGGAACCAGTGAAGAGATATTTTAATGGCCCGTATGAGGAGGTGACAGCAAGCAAAAACTGTTTCAATTTACATACGAGCACCTGATTATTGTTTTAGGACAGACTTGAAAAATGTGAAGCTATCATTTAATCCAAAAGACAAGAGAAGCTTGCTAAGCCATGATAAGCCTTTATTTATACTGGTGAATTTTATACAGTATGCTGAGCTAGTCTAAAACGTCAAAGGAATGACTTATTTCAATATAACAGATTGTTGTAACTGTGGCATCCTACATCATTGAATATGAAGTAGATATTATCCAAGCAAGAAATCTGGAATAAAACAAAAAAACTTTGTAAATTCTGATTCTGTTGGCAAATGACTCACATTTCTTCAAAGTAATAACTTGCATAAATGAGTCATCGTCTGCACTACAAAACCACAGCATTTTCCTTACATGGTAAGTTGCTGCTCGAGCTGTGCTGGCTGCCATCTGAAGCAAGTCTCTGTTAAACCAAACTAAGTCAAGGCTACACCTTGTAGTGGCTGGACCAATCTGAATCTTATTTAAATGATGCATTCATCATTTAAAGTCGTTTGAATGATCCAGCAGTTAAACAGCCATGCTAAACCACATGGAGGCTTTCCTTCCTTCTAGATACCCCTTTTCCCAAGCGAATGGTTGTTATCGCTTGCTCCACCAAACGGAGTATCCAGTAAGGAGACAGAGCGCTAAAAACTAATTGAAATAAACTGGTACTTAATTGCACATACTGGACATGTCACTGCAATATACTGTAAGTGAGCCTCTGCCTCTAGTAGTTAACTGATTTTAAGACTTATGCATTTGTCATGATAAGGCTAGATAGCAATAACAGCAGAGTAAGAGGGAAAAAAGTACCATTTGTCCTGCATATGAATATGTAATGGAAGGAGGTATAGCGACTGTATTAAATTTTTATTGGTGACATGACGACATCCTTATATAAGCGTGCCCTCATTTTCTCCAACTCAGAATAAAAATGTGATGCAAATAAAGGGCAAAGTCTATCTGATCTTATATGGAGCCTATCTTGACATTGCCATAACATTGTTCTCTCTTTTATTCTTGTGCCTTCAAAGACAAATACAATAAAATATTGCAATCCTCATATCCTCAAAGAGAGCAGCTAATGTAGACACTTTCAGTTTAGTTTGCAAATGCAACACAATGTGACACACACACCCACAAACACACACAGTAGAAAACAGATTATAGATATCCTGGCATCAAGGACACATTGCTCCCTGGGGAGACTGCTGCTCGTTCTCACTTTAGTCAATATTACCTTCACATGCACCACTTATGTGGCAGCAAGTGTATTAATATGTGTGTCTTGCTAGAGGGCAGCGCGTCTTGTTAAAAGTGGAAATCAGAACATAAAGGCTGATGGTGTTAGGGTGGAAGTGGCAGAGCAGGACAGGTAAAGGGTTGAATGATCAATTGATTGGCTAATCAGAACCTTCAAATCAACTTTTTGCGCAAACACATTTTCTAACTTGCTTGATTGAGCTGCACAAAGGCGCACATGCAAATGAGTGATGCAATATGCATTTCTAGCCGGCTGCAGAGGGTAGTAACGCAAAAGTGTAAGAACACTTACCATTTCTACTACATGAAAAGGGAAGCTCAACAGTATGATGTCTTGTAGTGTCACTCAATTACAAATTACAAATTTTAGGTATTAAAACTTTCAAACACCAGAAATACTCGAGCTTTGAGAGGGTTTTATATTTTAGTGTATTTAACATGTTTATTAGGCCGTGAATTTGCATTATTTTTGACATTGCCATCGATTACAATACCATTGTGTAATGTGAACGGATCACAAGTAATGCCAAAATATTCAGCCTGTGCTAGCTAATTGTTTATATTTTAAGGCACGCACTTTAATATATTCTAATCAACCCCAGTTGAAACATCCAAATGGATGTTGCTGTTGCTCCATGTATGCTTGATTTGTAAGCAGGAAATGTTTTACTAACATAACAACTTTGGAAGCTGAAGATATTGTGACCATCTGTCAGCATGTTTGGATTTTCTTGCCCCCTAGTGGCCAGAAACAAGATGAATCATTAATCAAATATTAAATCTTAAGAAAGCACATTTGTTCACCTTCGAGGTTTAGACATTATTAGCTGTGAGGGTGTGTGCTATCTATTTTCCATTTTTTTAAAAAGGCACAAGGTCAAACCACCCATTGAAATGTAGCGCAGACTTAAACGGAAGCTAGACAAATAGGCACCTGTCTCCAATCCTTAACTTAGACTCTCTGAAGGAAGTAAACCATTGGTTCAGGAATTGACTTTGGGATCCTGGTAATGCAGTACATCACTAACGTGACACTAACTCTGGGTCACTCTGCTTGTGTGTCACGTCAAGTCTTTAACAAAAGAGTTACGGATCCGTCCATGGGTTCAATCCTAATATAGTAGCCCAGAGCTTCTCCTCTCAGTACACTGTCCAGTATGGGCTACGAGATAGATATATAGATATATATATATATATATATATATATATTTTTTATTGTCATCGCGATGTCAACTTGCACAATAACACTTTGCGAAAGACTGCAATATTACACTCAGGTTTTTTTATGTGTAAATTGAAAAGAGAGTATCAGTACTTTAAAATGTAACCAATATTCTTTTTAAATGTAGTTTAGTTAAATGTTTAATTTGTTCAATAAAAGAATGTTGGTAAATTTCCTTTCATTTGTTTGATTCCACAAGACTTTTTTTGTATTTTAACAATATATTGAAAACGGCAAAAAAAAAAAAGCAGAACTGGTTATACAGAGCTGTTAATTTAATCGCAACTTATATCGCTATCGCAAAATTCAACATAATCACAGAACGCATATTTTCCTCATATAGTGCAGCTCTACTGTCCAGTGGCCCAAGTACAACAGAGGCAGACTACCCAATAAAACAGTGGTATAGTGCTGGGTACACTAGTATCCGGGCATGTAAAATGTAACCACTTCTTTTACAATGGTCAATGGATAGAGCTATTGATGAGACACTGATGTACAATGCTGCTCTGATGAGAGTATGTCTACAGGTATGAAGCATTAAGCCCATTTTGCTATCCAATATATTACATAAGTCAGCTTTATGGCTAAAATACAGTCAAATTAGTTATAAAATCAGTGAGTGACAAGAAACACATAAATCCTTTTGTAATGTAATACAATCCAACAGCCCTAAAACAAACTGGTGTATTAACTGTCAAATTTAGTGAAAGTTGACTCGACAGTGAGTTTTGGATGCAGATTGTGGTGGAGTTGCATTTAATTGTATTACACTAAAAGATTTTCTAGCCAACATTAGGGGGCTTTTTTCTACCTTCAGATAAAGCAAGGGAAATATGGTAAGAGAAACAGCAGATAGACAAACTGTCTGGCCTGATTTACTCATTGGTCAGTGATGGTGTAGGCTGCCTGTCTGCAAAGGCAGGACACTGAAGTATTGATGCAGTCTGAGCACAGCAAAGTTGTAAATTGGTGTGAATTTCATCTTCCCAAACAGGTTTTTTTTGTTCAGGGAGTCTTTAGCCTAGTGTTGTTCATCACACTTGCTGCCTGTGGGCAATACTATCACACATTACAAAATTCAGCCAGACATGTTCACTGGTTTCTTTTGAACACATAACGTGCTAACTATAGAGGAGTTATTTGGACCGTTTCCAGACAGAGTATCTTTGCTTTCGGAGTTTTTTACAGCAGCACTACAGCACAGGCACAAAGTTGGCGTGTTTCAGGGTGGAGTTAGTAAATTGCCCACCCCTTGATTAAACCATATCGAGCTCAGCTCCACTGCAGGCACATGGTGGCTGACCCTCATCCCGACCTGAGAGGTGCTGGCATAGTCTTCTCTGATGACACAAAATGTGAGTTCCTCAACATTTTGGCGTGACACATATCATAGTACCAGTTTACTTTAATAGCAAATATTCCTTGCGCTAATATGGCTTCCACTGAATCTGCAATGACCCAAGTGTAGGTAACGGTATATGATAGCAATGATAACTGAATATCATGCCTGTGCTCCTCGGCGGTTTCCATGCACTGTTTCTATGGCAGCCTCGGGTCGCACCATCATCCGCGGCGGTGGCGCTGGCTAGCTAACTTACCGCTCTGAAGCTTTGCAGTGAAGTTGTGACCAAGTTTGCTTTGGTCTTTTAAATGACACCTGCTAAACTTGCAACTTAAAATTACCCACACTTAAAGCACGCGGTGGTAGCTAGTTTTGCCGGGTCGTTCGCCGAGATTTCTGCATGATGCGCGAGGTACTCGGCTCTTTCACAGAACTTCTGTGTAACGTTAGTAGAACAAATACAACTGCCATCGAAGATTCCTGACTCACCTGTAATACTGCACACAAGGTGAAATAATGCGACCCTGCCCTGCTGTCCAAGGTAACTCCGGTGATAAGACGGCAACATTTTCAAAAGCAGTGAAGTCTTCTGCTACAGGACCCAAGCGTAGGCTGCATGCCAATTTAACGGTATGTGCCGAACAGTGGAACCTCCTCAGCAACAACTCCGAACTGCATGTGGACTGTACCATCTACACAGCACGGAGCGGGGAGACCGGGATCTCACCTGACAATGGAAGTAAACGATCATTTGTTTGAGATCCTACAGCAACTTCCCCCTAAAGGAATAAACCATTAGTATACACATTACGTCATCTCTGTAAAAACCCGACATACATTGATTGATCAAATCACTTTATTCTTCTCTGTCTTTGACGGTTGCTTACTGAAAATACATCTACATGTTTTTATCGCTACCATAAAACATATATATAGATATATATCTATATCTATATATATTCGGTCTGTTTTGTTTGTTTCTCTGTCGGTCAGTCAGCAGGAGGTTCTGAAATGATTCAACATATTCCAATTAAATTAGTTAGGCCAGTTAATTAAAGAAGAACTAATTCATTTTTGGTGCAAATGAGGACACCAAGAGAACATTTAAAGAGCAGCATTTCTCCTATAACTCTTGACACTTTGAAGGGTAGAAACACATTTTTATTGACTGCTTGGCCCAAGTATAGGTAGTCCAACCCATTGACTGCATGGTCAAACCACCGTTTTTGCCTACACATTTTTAGCCATTTTTAATTCTTGGCAAGAATTTGTTTTTTCACAACTTCTAGAACTTTAATCCAATGTTCTCAAACGTTGTTACATAACACATTAGACTGACTCTGTAAAAAGCTGATTTGATGATGATTTCTTTGGTGCTCCATACCATTTTCCTATCCAACAATGGTTGGATTGTTTAGATCTTTCAAATGTTTAAAGCATTCTGCCTACAGGTGGGGCTATAGCAACACAAATTATTGAGAAATGTAATTAATAAGATCAATGATGGCTGCATCCCATTTAGTTTTGACTGTTGGTACATTAAGTACTCCTAGGACACTTTGAACTGAGCCATCGTTAATGTTATAACTCATTCTGCAGAAAAAAAGGTCTACACCACTCATCCGGGTAGGGGTCCCTATAGAAAAATCACAACATTTATATACCTGCGGAATATAACAATAGGTCTGTGGTATTAGGGAGTTTATGATGGTAGATATTTTGAATGTCCCACTCAATCACTGAATTATAAGATAATATAAGATACACTTTATGGATACAACGTGGGAAGAGTGGAAATATAAAGAGTTAAAACAAAATCTCATATATGGTATAGTCTCTTCCTGTGATGCTTGTTAACTTCTAAAAATAATAATTTATTTGATTTTCTCTATGGAATGAAATGGGTTTTACCCAACTGAATTTTTGAAGTGACACTTAAAGGTTTTTGAGAATTTTATCATTTGCTCTCGCTTGTCAGTCTTGGCTTTGCAATACAGACTTGAGTAGTTGCTCATAGTATGTCAACAAGTTAATCTTTGTAAAGTAATGCGTGTGTAGGTGGGATGGGGAGTGGGGGTTGGGGCAGGGGGAGGGGTGGGGCAGCACCCCCTCCTGCTGACAGAGAGCTAACCAGGTCAGTGCTTTCATTTGCGTCTCAGTGCTGTCTTCTGAAGAGCCACAAGGGATACAATTACTCTCCTACCATCCCATTCATCTGCAACTCTATAGTGCAAACGTTTGTGTGCGTGAGTGTGAATGCGAACTTGTGTTTTTATTTATTTCAAATCTATGCCGAAGTGGGTAAAATGAGTGCAATGAATATTCCAATTATTCTTAAATTCAGTCAGAATATTTTTGCCTTGAGTGCAATGCATCAACATGAGAGCTATATGTAAAGCTATATGTATATGGCAAATAATTTATGATAAGGGAGAGAGATAAATGCAGACTAAAAGACTTTAGAATTCAATTTAGGGGCTTCTTCTTAAATCACAGCTGTATTAGAATTGATTCTAAAGTTTTCCGCTGACTTTTCCACAACCCCTCCTCGTGCAGTAGACTTTTCCATTAGACATAATTTAGTTGATGATGAGCCCTACTATTATAACTTTGTTTTGGTTTTTGCTCTTTATTTCATATTTTCCTTTTCTTTCATCAGCAGCATTTCATTGTGGGCAAAATAACGGAAACACATGTGCAAGCCATTACAAAAGTCCTGCAATAAATACTGTGGTGAAACAGTGAGCTATTTCTTAAGCTATGATTTTATTGTATAGGGATGCATTATATTGTAAGGTGCACAAGTCAATCCCTTGTATGTATAGCGTGAGCAACAGAAGAAAAATAAAATTACAACTGACTTCACTCTTTTCCTCTTTGACTCAATCTAAAAAAAAAAGGCTACATTCTACACACAATCAATACTTTTTTCAATATTGTATTTTTTGCAGGGTACTGAACTGGTTTGCATTATATTGTTTATGGATTCTTGGTATTTGATCCCCATCTACTGTGCAAAGTTTCCACATACATTTAAAAAAAAGTAGTTTTTGTCTGTGTCATTACTTTGTTTTGGAAAGAACATTTTCTAATATAATAGTTGTTTTTAGCCTAAAAGTACAGAATAGACCATGCTTAAACAATTTTGTCACATCTCAGTTAATCAGCAAAGAAAACTCAGATAAGCTTGTTGTATCTCTCCTTGTTATTTCTCATGTATTTGGCTCATAAATAACTTTAGAAATAAATTTAGAATAGTCTTTTCTGGATGCACTCTCCGTGAGCACAGTAGCCTATGGAAACACCACAACATAGTGGAAACATACTGAAACATAACCTGTGTGTGTGAACAAAAAGTAAAACTATGATTGTGTTAATGAAACTAGCCATTATTTAAACAAAGTCAATTTTCTTGGTTGAGGATGTGAAGGACTTTGTGATCATGATAACAACCTTTCCCTTTGCTCCCGCTCTTAACTAAAGCTGCTCTCCGTCACCAGGTACTTTCTCTCTCTGGAATGTTTTTCACCCCTTCAAGTGCTCTTTCATGAAGGCCAGAGAGGTATTGAGAGGGCTTCAGGATTGTGGCGGATTAAAGATCGGTTAAATTAGTCCACCTCCTGCTAAGACGCTTCTTTTATTCTGCGGGTCAGCACCTCCCTCCCTGTTTACCCACATAAATTGGTCTCTCTCTGCTTTCTGTCTCTATCCTTTCTCTTACACATGGGTCCATCTGGTCTGTGAGAAAGAGGAGGGGAAAGGAATTTCATCAATAGCGTTACAATTTACTGAACATCTCTATTTTTTACAGCCTCATACATGTTCAGGTGCCATGCTTTAAGACTAAAATAAAAGGCTACAGTTACAGCCACAATGAGAACTTTTTACAGACCAAAAGTGACATCTGCTGGCTGAAAGAATGAACTCTTTACATGCACATTCAGACTTAACATCATTCTTTTAAGGCTAAACAACATTTCTGGTGTGGCAACACTGACTGAGACGTGTCCTCCAAACTATAAATACAATCAGGCAGTCAGGAAAAATAAGAAAGGTGGAGGGATTGCCGCTATCTTATCAGCGTCACTTGTATGTAATGACATTGACCTGGGTGAATTTACATAATTTGAATATCTTGCTATTGAGCTCAAAGCAGAACTATCTTTGCTCATCATCACATTGTACAGGCCACCAACATATTCAGCACTATTTCTACAGGAATTTCACTCACTAGATCACTAGATGTGAAAGAATAATCCTGCATGGAGACCTAAATATTCACGTAAATAAGAAGAATGATCCCAAGACTATTGAACTTGAAAAGTTACTAGACAGCTACGATCTAAAACAAAATATCAGTGAACCCACTCATCAGCATGGTAACACACTAGATTTAGTGATAACGACAAGGCTGGACATCGATAAGGTCTCAGTAATCGAATTACCAATATCTGACCATCACTGTATGTTTTTTGATGCTAACTTAATCTTAACAAAGACCAAAAGAGAGACGGTAGTCAAAAAAAGAATACTAGATGACACAGCAGAGGAAACATTCTCCAACATTATGAGATCATTTGAGCCATGCTCAGACAGCTCCTTAAATCTCATGGTTGAAAATCTAAACAACACCTTGTCATCTACCCTGGATATTGTTGCTCCATTAAAGGTAAAAGAAATACATTTCAGAGTGTGTGTATATTTAAAAAACCTGAGATCAAATAGACTGTTATACCACGGGAAAAAGAGGAAGTTTCTCTGATAAATGTGTATTGGAGGAAAAACTGGCTCTCGAAGGGAGTAAACCAGTTGAAAGGCCACAGGGCGTATTGTTGATCTCATGCTTTCAAAATATGGCTCTGACAGTTTAAAACATTTACAAGAATGGTGTGATGAATGTGATTTCCCGGCAGTAGGGTCGTTAAGTACGGCACAGATAGGGAAACTAGGCATGATTTCCAATGTTATTTTATACTATTTTAATTCTGCTATATTATATTATTTTAATTCTGCTATTTTATCTGCTATTTTATCAGCTATGTTATACTATTTTAATTCTGCTATTTTTATAATGGTACTTCAGACTCATTTACATCAACACTGTGATTATTGTACTGTAAATGCTCTTATTCTGTCCTTGTACTAATTGTTATGTTTTTGCTGTGAAGCACTTTGGACTGCAATTCTTGTATGAAAGCTGCTATACAAATAAAGCTTATTATTATTATTATTATTATTATTATTATTATTATTATTATTATTATTATAGACATCCCGGGCAAAACATAGTTTTTTCATGCACTGGTCAATTTTAAGAGTTTGAGCTATTACATTACATTACAGGTAATTTAGCCGCGACTTACAGTGAACTAACTACAGGGACAGTCTCCCTGGAGCAACTTGGGGTTGAGTATCTTGTTCAGGGGTACAATGGTGGCAGCCCTGGTTCTATAACATGTCTTTTTTCAAGCTTGTAAGAAAACATCCTAAATATACATTTAGGTGTTTATTGTACTAAACTTGTCTATTTGCATCTGTAGATTTTTCCTTAATTCACCAAAAGTTAGTATTAGATAATGCCTCGTATTTACATTTAAACATAGTAGAAAACTTGTAATACAAAAAACAATTGTCTTGATGTAAGTAATCAACTGGGCCATTATTATTATTATTATTATTATTATTATTATTATTATTATTATTATTATTATTATTATTATTATTTTATTTTTATTTTTAGTGGATGATGGTATGGAACTTTATAGCACTTACATGCACCAAACTTTCAAGTTTCATTCCTATCTGCAATCTGAAGGTTTTTACAGAGAGGTTTGTTCACATATCATTCATAGCCTGATTTATGTAACATTTTATTCCTAAAAAACATGGTGAAATTAGACTCTTTTTTTTAAATGGCTATTTACAGTATATTCTGTTGCAGTGATACAAATTCAAAATTCCCTCCGTAAATACCTTTGAGTCTAATATGTCAACAACATGAAACAACCATCTTTAACATGGCTTTATCTAATGTTCAGATTTCTATTCAGAAATGTATGCAAATTAGCACAAACTTAAAAAGATAAAGCTTCATTTGCATATTTAAGTATAACATTTCAGAACACTTGGAATACAAAACTAACTTTCTTAAGAAGTTTCATGGTGATATGATCGGATGCTGATGGGTATAAAATGTATTTTATCTTTCAGAATTGCTAGAAAATCTACAATCGGCAAGCCATACTAAATATAATACAAAACTTTGATTGATTTGATTTGTTACGGGATTTAAATTTGATATGTTTATGCTCCTAACATTTGTTTTTCATTTTATCAAAAGAGCAGAGAGATAATAACTATTCACTAAAATAGGACCGTGTGTCCTCTTGTGTTTATTGACAACAGACAACAGCATGCTTTAAAGTGGTCCTCATAAAATTCCCTTTATAGATGATGAATGCATGATTAAATTACTTATGTGCCCAGATTTACTTTTCATGGAGTTTTTAGCATTTTTTGTATTTTCAGATATTTATTTAAGTAAGTCATGAAGGGGTATTATGAGTTATATATTTTGTGAAAACATCTAGATATTTAACAGAACAATGTGTCATCATTTCTTACACTGGACTATCACTTCTCTGATTATTATTATTATTATTATTATTATGTGGTTAATGTCTTTTGATGATGATTCAGTATTTTTCAGACTTTACAGCTATTTGAAAAAATAATTCTCTATTGTAGCATGACTAAATGTACTTTGTAATTAATTGCTTTGTTTTTTCTTTTTGTTTTAATTAACATAGCCATGTCTTTTTATTTTATTGCTATTTGATTGTGTCTGTATTTATTGTAGGCCTAAGAAAATAAGGGTTCTCCCTCAATGTGTTTGCAGAGATTTTAAATAAAATAAAGAAATTACAAAATGAAAGAAATAATGATTTAAACCACATTTTAATTCTGACCAGATACAATGTATCAATCACTGCCATAAACTAAAGTAAATCACACAAAGAAAAAAACTTGCAAAAAATAGCACAACACAATTACTGTACTTGAATTCAAGACATTGGAAATGTCTTTTTTAAGCCAAAGGTGAAATAGTTTTTGAAGACATGTCTGAAGGTGTGATCTCTGAGGCCATATATGAGTGGGCTCAAACACTTAGGGAAAATGATAACACCTAAAAACAGAACATACTGAATATGCAGTGCCATAACAGGATTCATGTTCCACAGGCTGTTGGAGTTTATCATATTAAACAGAGTGGAGGCGAGACACAGGAACAGCTGAAGCAGATGCAACAGCACTGTTTTATAGGCCTTACGGGCGTTACGGGCAGTAGCAGTAGAAGAGGCTGACTTCACAGTGATCATGATGGCAATGAATGTGTAGATGATAATGATGCTCACTAATACAAATAACACAATGGTGAAGGTCTTGTTCATAGTTGAATAAATGCGTAGCTGTAAGAAGTGTCTGTGGCAGAACCCCGACACAGTGTAGCCTGAGTTCTCCAGACTGAAAAGCACCAAAAGCTGTATGAACGAGTCTAAAGAGGCCACTGCCCACATCACAGCAATGGCAACTCCTGTCAGCCTGGTGGTGACAATATTGGCATGCCTCAGTGGAAAACAAATGGCAACATACCTCTCCAAAGACATCACAGCGAGGTTGAGGGGTGATATTTTAAAAGTGAAAACTGCAAACAGTGTGATAATGATACAAACGTAGCTGATCATTCTGACCATGGTCACAGCAAAGATGTACAGCAACACAACCATTATCAGCTGCAGAGAGTCAGCGATGAGTAAATGACCAAACAGGATATATCGGGGGGACTCCAGGAGGACAGGCTTGCTCAACAAGGCAAACAGCATGACGGCGTTTACATAGAGAAAGAGAAGACATGGCAGCATAGACAGCACAGCTTTGATAGGTGTCTGAAACCGCATCAGCTGGGTTACTGCTGTGTCATTCATGTCCGCAGCTTCATGCAGCGTCTGTAAAAGGCACGGCACATAATCACATCTCACTGATCCTTAATCAACATTATGAACAGACCTGAATGTTGAAGCATGTTCAGGATCATTGTGTCAAATAACATCTGTGTGAAATAATCATGTTGAAGCCTGAAACAAAGCAACAATTTTGAGGGTGAAAATACAAGACAGCATCACAATAAATACAAATATTTCAGAAATAAGTTAAAGGTCTAATAAATGGATTTGTTGTATGTCTGGTACACATTACTTACATGTTACTGGTTTGGTCTGACTTCATTTGCAAATAGAGGTTCAATAAACAAATCTGAGGAATTAATCAGCCCATCATGTCCTTTTATTGAGTATCATTTGCATTGTTGTCAAGACAACATCTCTTATGTGACAGTTCAACAACCAGTTAGAGCTCTGCATTGTTTGTGTTTTTTTTCAAGGAGAGTTTGAGAAGCTGTGTGCTAATAAAGCAGTAAGTATTTACTTTTTTCCTTGTTTATATTAGCATAAGCATATTTGATCTGCTTTATTGTTATTTGGCAGTTTTCCACAATCCATAGAAATTCAATCGGGGTATTTCTAAATGGCCACTTGTAAATAATGACCACCTGCAGAGCTACTGCATAAACTAAAATGGAATTCAAACCATTATGTCCACGTATACTGCAGTATTTTAACTACAACATCATACAGCCTATTCAAATATGTGTAGGCTTACTACAACAGTGATAGTCAGTGAGCCACAGAAATAACAAATCAAATAACAGTGATGCCAATCTCGATTATTTAAAAATATGTTTACATATTAAGGACAGGAGGCACAATTTGAAACACAGATCTGCACCTGCTTTGCTTCAATTTCTCTAACAATATCTATAAAATGACCTTAACCCTTGAACTTTAGTTTTTTTTAATCCATCTTTTTCAAAGAGATTTGTACATGCCCACTCAGGTGGACAGCATGCACTTTTGTTTTCAACTGAAGAAATATGTATTTAACAAACAAATGAATTAAATTATATATAAAGATGTGCAAACTATAAAATAATATATGTAAAGAAAATGAAACCAAGATCTAAGACTTTTTCTATGTACACAAAAGGCCTATTTCTCTCAAATATTGTTCACAAATTTGTTTTAATCTGTGTTAGTGAGCACTTGTTAGTTTAATCACACAGCACAATGCCACAGATGTTGCAAGTTTTGAGGGAGCGTACAATTGGCATGCTGACTGCAGGAATGTCCAGCAGAGCACACCAGATACTGACTGGTTTTCTGACCCCACCTGTTCAGTGCCTAAATAGATGTCTCTTTTCAAGATAAAACTCCACATTTGTTTCAGCTCTATATCATCAATCTTGGCATTACATGGATGGTCTAAACTGTGAACTTAGTCAACCTCAGCTGGACAATAAGTGACCGTGAATGCCACGTTCACAATAAGAGGCCATTTGAACAACCGACTGATGTGCTAGTCTCAACTTTGTAGGAGGAAATTTTCTCCTTTTCAATAGTTCTGACATGTTCTTTCAAAATATGTGTCCAAAGATATTATTTTGTTGTCTATCTTTCCTTATTCCCAACATGATATCCAGAAACATATGCTAACATCACAGGTTGAGAATGTAATTGTTGACAGTGTCATAGAGGTATTGATCTGTGGCCCTTTAGATTATTTAAAGGCGTTTTCTTATCCACCCCTTAAATCCTGCACTTTTGTCCTATAGCTTCATCCCATACATTTTTATAAGACCTTGTGGAAAATGTTTATTAAGTACAGGATATTTGTTCGGCCCGAAATGATGCAACAGAATAACTTATTTACAGTTACATTTACATGTCAGCTTTGTTTACAGACTCACATCTCTTAACAATGTCTGTAATTCTTTGGAGGATCGTCATTAATGGCACATTAATAATTCAAATGTTTACATTGCACATAATGGCAGAATTTTCCAGTGTGTTGGTCCATGGAGGGACAATTAAAACATGTATTTCATTCCCGGGAGTCAATCAGGCGTACGAAGAAAACATGTCACCTTCGTCATAGTTTATGTTCAGCATCATTCTTTAAAGCAGAGGAGTGAACACTCGTGGTTATTAAATGTTCATTATAACATTGCTTTCTTTTACGAATAATAATCATAAAAGATATGTTCTCCACCAGTTCGACAACCCTTTGTTTTTTTAAATGCAACATTAATAATACAATTTTAATCTTCAACTACAACACTTTAATATTTTAGATTAAGGACAATTTACATTTATAACTTCAGTTATCTTGTAGCATGAAAGCTTTTTGTTAATCTGGCAAATTGTTTTCAACCTCCAGGCCTGAGTCTCTGATGCAGAAGAAAATGCCGTCACTATCTAGTCATTGACGAGTAGTTAAATATATATATAAATAAATATATATATATATATATATATAAATAAATATAAATATATATATATATATCTATATATCTCTGACAGTCACAGCAGAGAAGACGAGTAGTCAGATATCGCCTTAGACTGAAAACCAGCGTGTTTAATAACCGTTATCTGGATTTTACCATAAACAAAATCTGGGACTCAGTGACGATTGTGTTTTAACTTACTTTGTACAACGGGGACAAAGGGAAGTAAAGTATCGACCAGAGAAGTCTAAAAGTTGAACACAACTCTTACAACACTTTGAGCTGCAATTCTTGTATGAAAGGTGCTATACAAATAAAGCTTATTATTATTATTATTATTATTATTATTATTATGTGTATATTGTCGAATGAACAGGAATTCCAATGTTGACCTGATATCAGATGTTCATCACAAATTTGATGTAAAACAAACACCTGGATCTGCAAAAACAACTGACCCAGTAGATCTTCCACGGTGTCAGTCAGCTATGCCCACATTTTGTCCAATAAGAAGTGAAGTAAAGTAAACTCGAGTGTTAACTGGGCTTCATCTTTCACCTTGGCAACAAACGCAAAAGCTGTCAACACATAAAACGTGTGTGATTTTGGGAGTTACAATGTGTGTTATATTTGGGTGCTGTAAATGTGAAGAGTGTAAGGAGATGATCGAAAACTAGAATAAAAATACTTTTTCTAATCGTCAATTACATTTATCTACATGTCATGTTAAATAAACTACCAAAATTAAAATTATCATGATGTCTTTTTATTACACATACCAAATATACAAGCATGGGTGACATTTTGCTGCATCCATCTTTAATCATTGTTCGATTTCAAACATTATACACACTTTTTAACAATGATGCAATCACTCAAAATAAAACATTAAACAAGGAGAGCATTACTTAGAAAAAATATACTGTAAAAGAAAGGTACAATCAAATCCCAGTGTTTTAAAATAAAAATAAGGCAAAGCTGAAGAGCAAAGTATCTACAGAACAAAAACATAATAATAATAATAATAATAATAATAATATTCCTTAATTTGCTGTTCAATTGTTCGAGGATGTGGATGAATCTTGAAACATTTCTTCTATGGCTGCTGGCTATATTTAGACTGAAAACTGGAAATTAGCTGTGGAAAGATTACACAAAATCAGACGACGTGGATTTTCTTAAACAAAAATAATGTAATTGCTTCCCTATGTTCTGTAAAATCACGTGACTGTTCAACCATTTAATGCAATTTTTACTTTTATTTCTATAACATTTCAGTCTCCTATAATTCTTATTCTAAATTCTTATTATGTTACATATAATCAATATAGTGCAAACATTCTTTGGTAGAAGTTCACTTACCACAGGTATCCTTCCTTAAACTCAGTGAATTTGTGCCTGACCATAAATGTTGCAAGAGCATCTGCTACCTAGCAACAGATGACAGACAAAAAGAGGCAACCAATTGAATCAGCACCAAACAGGGACAGCTGAACATTCACACAAAGCCAGTCGTGTAAACTGAATCCAGAAGTGACACTACACACGACAACATCTCAAAGTGGGGATTAGGTTTGGAAAATCATCAAGCATCATACAGTCATTCAGACAATGTTGTTAAATATGTTCACCCCTTACTTTTTCAGGTGCGTCCTCATGGACAGCATGACCACACTGAGGGAGAACCTGCATCTGAAACTTCCCTGTGGGAAAACAGTGGTTGTTTTTCAGGTCTGTATATTCCACCGTATATGACAACAATCAATCGTGGAGGAAAATAAAATGGAAACTATGCAGAAAATCTCAATTTGTGGTCCTTACCTTGCATCTGTCCAATAGTAAGGTCTTTGTCAAGCCTGTCCACTCCTGTACAATGGATTAAGTCAGGGGTGAAATTGTGCAGTCAATGGCAAAACAGCTTGGAATAAAAATCATTTGTATTTATCCAAACTAGTTAGACTGCCTCGAATCCCAAAACTGACTATTTTTATGTACCAAATAACAAAGTGCGTTGACTGTGAGATCTAACCTGCGAGCAGAAGCAGTTTCGGCACAGGGCAGGTGAGGAAGAGGGAAGACAGGCCTCTGAACCAGCCCTCCCAATATTTTTCTGTCTTTGACAGCTCCACTCGCCAGGTGAAGATGCTTTCCTTTTTTATCTGTAGGGGCAGGGGGGGGGAATAAACCTTTTTTAGGTACGTTTCAACCTCTCACAAACATACACACACACACATGTATGTTACTAAGGAAAGACAAGTAATAAGAGATGGAACCTCTTGGTCATCCTCCTTCATCCTTTTCTTGTTGGATTCTTCCTCCACTTCTTCATCCTCTTCTATAATACCTTCAATGCTATTAGACACAGCTGGACTTCTGGTGGGTTCCTCACATCTGTGAATGTCAGAACAGAGCAAATTAACTTTCACTACATAAAACTTGCAGGACCTAACGTTCAGATGAGAAACAGAGCAGACATACTTTTTCACCTGGCCTCCCATTGACACTCGTGCTGACTCCATGTTTCGGATCTGGCCGCTCTTCACACTGAAAGCAAAGCAAAGGAAAAAGGAAAGTTTCAGACACTACACAAAGTAGTACCAGTAAGATGCCATGCAAGCTTGAAAATCCAATCTCTAAGAATGGTGGCCATTAAAACGGGACAATCAAAAAGGGGAAGGTTGTCCAAAACATGCCAAATGTTTTATCAAGGTTCCCATTTGTTTAAGAAAATGATGTTTACTTTATGACACTGTTAATACAATAACCACATTGCAGAAGAGTATCATTTTTGCCCAACCATACATCCAAGATGCAGCAGTATCACTAACTGTTTCATTACCTCCACTCAATGGCATTCTCCAGAGATTTAAATGTCTTAGGCCGACTTCTGAGGAAGTTCTGCATACTGTTCAAAGCATCCATTGCTGTACCTGAATGCATTTAAAAACAATTTGTCAATAATACACTGCAATAATTATATACTGAGCTCATTTGATTATGATTATGAACATTTATCATTAACATTTTCTGCTAATTAAAAGTAATAGTAAAACCAACCTGCTACTGGTCAACTAAGTCATAAATTGAAAAGTATGAAAAGAGTAAGCGCTTACCTTCTACAACATCAATGACACAGAGGCCGAGCAGGGATGGTACATGATTGGCTGCGGCTGTGTGAACTGCAATGGCTCCGCCCATGCTGTGTCCAATAATCATGATCGGAGGCGGGTTCTCTCCATAGAGCACCTCCACCACTTTGCCAATATCCCTTTTGAAAGAAAAAGCAAGGAAAAGATTATTACCTTGTTACATTACCATCACATGTGGCAGTGTTTCTCAACATACAGAAAACTCAAGACAGAGTGTATTTAACAATGAATATTTTTATTTTAAAGCACAGTCTTTAATCCAAATGTAAACAACCACAAGAACCCATCGAACTCTCAAATCCCTTTCTGTAGCCGTAGAGCTCAAAGCTGACTGTGTGCGCGACTCGATACTCATCTAGCTATCGACTCTCCCACAAGCCTGCAGGATCCTTGCCGCCTCCTCTGGCTTCCCCATATTTGTCTGTGCTAAGCTGTATAAAGTGCGTATGTGGTTCTCACAAAATCCAATGCCTGTCTTATCTGCGCACACGGCAACTTACTTGGCCATCGTGTCTGCAGAGAGATCGTCAGGATTTTTCACTTTGGAGTCGCCTGCAGGTGATGAGAGAGAAGCAGATTTCACCATTTGTTCCACCTAAGCAAATGAATATGTAAAGAATGACCTGCAAAATGATGTAGGGGGAGAGTTGGCTTCTAATCACAGGGGGGCAGGGATATGATCAAGATACTTAGGTACAGCAAATTCACTTCCTAAACATTTGTGGGTAACACTTTAATTGGATAGTCCGCCTATGAATAGTTGTGGAGTATTTGTGTGGAGATTCAACAATTCAACGGTTTCGCTTTGTGTGAAATTACGAACAAATAACGAACATACCAACATTTACTTAAACTACCCACTCAACCTATGCTATACAAATTAGCATAGCTTGAGTGGGCAGTTCAGACTCAACTAAAATATTCTGAGAATATGTAGGTATGTTCATGAATGGTCACATATACTTTCTAAATAATTTGTTAAACATCTACAGACGAAGCAAAAGTTAAATTGTTGAATCTCAACTAAAACTGTTGAAATGCTACAAATACTCTATAAACTATTTGTAGTCGAACTATACAAATACAGTGTTACCCTTTGCGGTACTGGAGCTGCAATTTGAACAGTAAAATTTAATATAGGACTTAAGTTATTTTATTTGATGACTCTATAACATTGCAATATTAAGCAAAACCTTCTTAACAAATAAAATTAATGTTAACGGTATTTTACATTATTACAGAATGCAAATGTGAGTTGAAGGTATTGGGATGCAGTGATCAACATTTTAAAACTTTTTTATTTAACTATAAATAAAAAACAGTACGTCTGTTACTAATTGTGTGTCCTGTGACATGTATCCTATGTCCTATATTTACCATGAGCTCGAAGGTCCATAGCCACCACCCTGCAGTTGATCCTGCTGCATATGACGGCCTGTAAAGACGCACACGGAAGCCATTTAAATCAAATAGTGTACAGCAAACACGCTCGTAAAAAAGCTCTGTACATGAGTGTGTATTTTAAACATATGATGTATCAGAGTTAGGAGGTCACAGAGTGTCTGTAGTAGTTATTATGCTCACAGTGAACACTGCCCAGGAGAGTGCAGAGTGGCCTCCTCCGTGGAGCAGAAGCAGCACAGGACCATGGGCACCACTGCAGTAAACTCTGAAAATGTTCAAGGTAGTCAAGGAAATGCAAACTAGAGTTAAAAAGTAAGTGATGCTGTTCAAAAGAGAATAAACATTCAATTGTATAAACTGCTCATCTTATATACTAAATTGAAGTTAGATTGCACACTGGTGTATAGAAATAGCTACATCTGAAATGACCTAGTTGGATTTGATTGCTCTGGGTGATTGCCACACCAAAGTTTCAATAATTCATGCTTAATTTTCTCTTGAGAAACACAAGCAGCAGTCAAGGATATATCTTTGCCATTTTCATTTTCCACCTCAACATCTTCAATGGTCTCAAAGTACTGACTCCAGGACAGGGGGGTGAAATCTCTCTTCCGTCCAGGTCTGAATAAGAAAAAAAAAAAAAAGGTAAAGCAAAATATAAACCACTCCCATATTGCCGCAGCATTATTAAAACACAGTGCAAGACATACATCTTTGCATGTCTTTCTGTAAAACGGACAAACTGGCTCTCTGCTCCACATGCTGCAACACTGAAGAGAAAAAATGGCCCATATAGTTTAAAGATAATGATGAGACAGGAATATTCTAATGTAATGCAAGCAATAAATTGTGCAATTAAATAAAAATATTGTTTAGAAAAACAAAACCCCTGCATGTCACTGTTCAGTTTTATTCCTTTTTAAATCATTACCTATTTACCTCAAACTTAAACTTAAGCAGCTATACATGTAGTTGAGTTTTCTAATGCTCTGGTTGCTGGCTATTTAACTGACTGGAAAACAGAGATTGTTTGAAGGGTAATCTTTTGGTTTTAGAAGTTGCATGTTGCTGCTGTGTCAGTTTTGAGCACACACCCAAGGAAGCTTAGATACTGTTTTATTCAAACCAAAAATATACATTATAGTCAAGGTACATCTCTACTAAAAGCAACAACTTGTTGATAAAACTACTGTAACACGGTGATGTGAAAAAGCAATATCAAGCCAGAAACTAGCCCTGACCTTCACCAAGTTACACAAGATGTGTAAATGCAAACTGAATGTGGCCCTGCAACTGGACCTGTTACTAATCTATTAATCTAGAAGACTATACTACCTGATATTAAGATTAATATCTTCAGGCTCAATCTTTACCCTGACATATCGAATATAATGTTAGTAAAGCTCAATGGATACAGCCAGAATGTGTTGAGTTTAACTTGAAAACATGTATAATGCTTTTGTTTTGGAAAGCTACGAGCTAAATGGCGTTTTATCTGCCACTGTTTGGTAAAAACTCTGGTAGCAACAGCTAGCTAGCTTAACTAGGTAACGCGATCAGTTCAGCTGTCCTGTCCTTTAATAAACTGCAAAGATACGGGTCCAATGTAACAGCACTTGATGTGATGGTGGATGATATATAAATGTAACGTTAGACAGCCAGCAAAGTTGACAGCATGGTATTAAGATTAAGTTAGCTAGCTCACCCCATTTTCATTTTGGAGCTGGACTGGAAACCTCCTGACATGGGAGGTCTGGAGGGTAACAGGTTTAAATGCAACTGTTTTTCCATGTTGTCGAAAGCCGGAGTCGGTCTCTGTCAGGAACTGTTCAATACGACCTTCCCTCTCTTTCGCAGCATATGCTTTTCTTCGACACCTGCACCGACGCTAGCCAGGCATTGGATAAATGTCAGCTAACGCTAGTTTCTCTGGCAAGCTAACGGTTAGCGCTCTTCTTCTACTGCTATGATTATTTTTGGGTCGGTCTCTTCTTCTACGATTTTCTGTTTTGGTAGTTTAGCAGGAAGCTTTGCAAGCATTACTGCCATCTACTGACAAATAAAATGTAGGCTTCCTGTTTGTCTCCCCTGAATTTTAATGTTGATTATTATTCTGTTTGTATTATTCTAATTATTATTCTTAGTATTTATAATTTATATTACATATTGATTATATTAATTTAGTATTTAAATTATAATATTTTTCTTGCTATTAGAAAAACTCAAATTCTCTGAGATCGAAGTTACATAATACAATTTCAAAATAATAATAAATATTATATTATTAAACACATGTGTTGTTGTTTTTACCTTCAATTGCCCTAATGTATCCAGGGAGCAAACAAAGACATTTTTATTCAGGAGTGTTAAACTAATGCAACGGTAAGAAGTTTGGGATTCAAACTTTAATCAGTGTCATAGACTGCAGCCAATCAGGGTCAGACATTCAAACTGTAACCGGTGTTAAACACAGCAGCCTCAGAAATGTAAAACAATTTGCATTAAGTGATCCAACAATAAACGAGCACAAAGGAACAAGTCTGAGACGCGTATCAGCAGCAGTGATGCAGATGTTAGCTCTGCAGGTGTTACTACTACTACGTGCAGCTCATCTGCTGCTGGTCCAACTCCCAACCAGAGCAGTAGTCTTTTAACATTAATTCAGATTAGTTTTATTCATGGTGTATCTTTGGAATAACATTAATGCTTTCGAGCAGTGACGGCTAAAAACACAATGTTAACTTTATCCAAACGCACTCGTCCTTTCAGCTTGTGCAGTTCGGCATGTGTCGTGCTGTAATGCAGCTCGAGAGCCTTTTTCATGACCGCAAGCGTGTCTGCACAAACTAGACACACTGGCCTTTTACTTCCACAAAGAAATAATCGTTTGTCCATTTCTCCTGGAACATTCCGCATCCACCTTTCTCTTTGTTACACTCGCCATGCTGCGTTCACTGATGTCAGTGACGTCTCGTTTAATATTGAAGTTTTTTGACATGACGTGACCACGTGATGACACGTTCTGCTCGTGTTGTGTTCAAGGACCCTGACCTTGGCCAGGAAAACCAGTCAATCGTCGGTTTTATTCTATATCTTTCTATATTTGGATTTTTTGCGTGTGTTTATGAATTACCTCGCGGACCGTACACACAAACGCCCCCCAAAGACACGTCAACGCCCCCCGTTGAGAACCCCTGATCAACCTTGTATTGTTTGCCCACTGAGGGTTGGGACAGTTTGTTCATAGTGGAAACAAATGTGTCATATTTCATTGGATATTTCACACTACAAATGTTTAACCTAATAGATATCATCATGACACTTCCCCTGTTGATTACTTACAGAGCATATTTTCAGAAGTTTTCTGTTTAATATGTGCTAATGTGCATTCATTTCCGGAACAGAAATCTGAACATTGAATAAAGCCAGGTTCTTAGGAGTATGAGCATTTTGTTGTTGTTGAGAAAGATACTGTATGTACTGTACTGTAAATCTCCATACATTTTGCAAGACACTGCAGGGGAATAGGGGAAACATTGTAACCAATAGATATTACCATGATATTACCGCACATGTAGAAATGTTCTGAAATCTACAGACTCAAAATGAACACCTAAATGTGTATGTTGGATGTTTTCTTCCCACTAATCTGAAGGAAGACATGCTATGGCAGCAAAACAGCGCAAACACAATTTTTCTGCCTGTAGTGTCTTTACAGAGAACTGCTTTTCTGTACTGGACTTGCACAAACTGTCTGAGGAGAGAAGTGAGAAAATTTAAGAAATACAAAATATAGATTTCACATTCCTTAAGCTGACGTTGATTTTTCAACAGATTCTGTCATTTTCTACATTAATATAAAGTAATGACATTACTAAAGAAAAGCAACAGCACATTTTAGGATGTTTGTTATAGCTTTCAATATTATTGAACACAAGGTGGCGGCACTGCACTTTTTACCCATATAACTGAGGTAATTTACTTAAAGGGGCACTCTACCTATTTTATATGAAGTCTGTGAGAACAGTTGTACAATGTCTTCTGTGGCTCTGGAGCAGCTTTGTCAAATCTGAAAAAAGAACTCTGGTAATGTCTTCAGGGTCACCTCAGCTTGCATTTGGAAAGCACACACTTATAACACATGGCCTGTGTTATAAACTAGAGGTATGGACCAGGCAGTGAGGGTCTAATGAAAGACAATATTGAGAAATGTAGTCATGGGAAATGTAGTTTTCAGAGCTAAATCCATATGAGGTGCAACAAGTCTGAAAATCTCGGCCTCTGCATTAAAGTCGACCAATTTTGTCTCTTACAAGTCTATCAACTTTATTTTATTAAAATCTAAAGCACTAGAGCATGTCAATATGTGGTCAAAACAAATATAATTACAGTGCAGAAGAGTGTGTTCACTGCTGGTGACATCTTGAGGAATATACAATAATAGTAATATTAATAATTATGGTAAGAAAGAAATCAGCAGGTGTGGTTATGATAAGTAGGAACCACAGTGGTATGAACTGTTATTCAATGGGAGACATTTGAGAGACTTGTTAATGGGGTTACATAAAGAGTTTGTTGAGACAGCTGATCGTCTACAGTTGCAGACTAATTTGATTGTGAGAGGCACGAGAGAGGACACGAAGAGGGAAGGTGAACACACATAGTTGGTCACGTACAATTTTATCATGTGAAACTTACCTTATTTAATCAGCACCAACACAATGCAGAAACAGGGTGATGGTCTAAACTTTGATCAGTTGGGTGTCACTCAAATAAACCAATATAACCAAAACTAAACAATCACACTTTTTAAATAACTATCAGATAGATAGATAGAGAGAGAGATAGAGAGAGAGATAGAGAGAGAGATAGAGAGAGATAGATAGATACTTTATTTATCCCGAGGGAAATTCAGGCATCCAGTAGCTTAAAACATTTACACAATTAAATTGAATCCAACAAACGAAAGCTATTAAAAGTGACATGTTTTTTTCCGGCCAATTAGGACGCTGTCCTACAGTGATTGTATTTGACAATATACTTCAAGCTCTAGCAAAATCATCCCCACTGTAAGCCTCCTATTTGAACAATAATTTCCATAGTTGCTGCCAAGATACACATAAGAACAAAATAGCTACTTAAAATAGCTAAAAATATGTATTGACTATTCAGCTCAAATCCATCCATATGAAAATGTATTCATATGTGGAACATGCGGCCTGCACCTCATGGACCACATTCAGATGGCATGTGTGTTCTCTGATGGCTGGCTGGAGAAGCATTTCATGGACATGAGCTTGAAGGCTCTTTGACTTCAGCCTACGGTGTTTATCAGTTGGAGCAAATGAAGGGGTCAGAGGTTATTTACTAGGGGTGTTACGATACACCAGTATTGACGATAAAAGTGATATTTTATAAATGTAATATTGACATCATTTGATAATATCTCCGATATATATATATATAAATATATGATACTAGCATGTTATAATGATGTAGATCCAAATTTCTTATACATTTTGGTATAATACTCAATGATTTTAATGTGTTGAACTGTATTGGCTGTTGACTTCTTGATCTATGTTATTACTATCCAACTATAGCCTTAGTTTATATCCATACCTACCATCCTGATAGTTAGTCTAGATTAGTCTTTGATTTCTGTGCAGATTGCAATCACATCTGAATATGTTTATATCCAACATTCAAGGTTGAAATGTATTGAATTTACTGGGAGCCAGTCAAGGTGGTATTTTGTCTTTTCATTCGATAATTAGTTGAAATGAAGTTAAGACAGAAGTTCTCATTGTGAATGAAGAACAACATGACATATTGACGTGCTCCACTAACCTTTTCAGTGACGCAGGGATTACTTTATTTATAGTGTAATGGAGATTGGCTGTTTCATACCACTGAATCAAAGTTCATGGTATTTAAAGTGCGGGAAAACGACGGCGTGACGAGAGTCTTCCTGCTCAGTTTCATTTTCTGGGGCTGCCGATGAGGTCACTGGAAACTGGCTGAAGCTGGACCAGGAAGCTGTTTACTGGTCTCACTGTGCTCAAAGGTTACTCACACAGTGTTCTCTTTAGGACACTGTTTTTAGCATTGGGACAAGAAAGCAGGTGGTGAAAGCACCACGCTTTCTCTCCTGGACGAGGTTGCTGGTTTTAAAATGTGCTCACGCAAATTAGAATAAAAAAAAGAAATACAAATGCATGAATCTAACCTTTTAAATGTAGCTGAAACCGTAAACATGACCAAAATATTTAAATACAAATAAGTTGTCACTTGTTGTATGCCTTATGAATATCATGAATATAATAATAATAGCAACAACAATAACAATAACAATAATATTAACAATAATAATAATACTTATTATTATTATTATTATTATTATTATTATTATTATTATAATTATACATACAATTACAATTACAATAATTGATGATGAATTAATTGAAAAAGTGAATATAGCAAATATGTATATGTATGCATCTAAAAAACCACGCCATGTTAGTGGAGCCAAAACCACTTACAGTAATAGTTGGAAAAACTTTAAATGGTGGAATATTTGTGAAAGGTGCAGGTCATTGGCAGAGGACTATTCTCCAGCCTTATTTACAAAAACTGGGGAACATATCATATGGAATATGAAATGAATTTGATCTGTACACAGTAATGTCTGTACAGTACTGAAGTACTCAGACACATGCAGTATTAAGACAAACAGATAAAGCAGCCAACCCTGGTGTGCTGTCACAATGTTAAGAGCTAACAGTGCAGTTTTGGGAATAGAACAACATATTTGCACATGAAGCAGCAGATGAAACATTAGATGTGAGGAGACAGTTTTTCCCAGTCAACCGTATGACATGACATAAGCTTGCTGGCCGGGGCCCTGACCTGGAGCTGCCATGGAAAGTCAAATGTGTAGTGGAATGCTCACACAGGACTCAACTGAAGTGTCTACCCTGTCTAACACTTTCCATACAGCATGCAGTCCTCTCTTTGGTTCCTGCCAGTTTGCCTGAACAGATGAATGATTACATACAGATGCTATGTGCACCCACCCACCCTCGTTCAACGTATGGATTGGCTGAGAAGCATGGCGGTAACTGTGCCTGGAACATTTTGTATCTTTATCACTTGCTCCTCAACTAGTTTTGCATTTTATTCTGGGGCACTAACACTGAACAAAAAGGATGTATTGCAAAACGTTATCCACCACAGAGCTCATGTCAGCTAGTCAAATGCCCCATAAAAGCATTTAAGGAATCCAGACAGGCCTCTCTCTCTGATTGGCCACATATATCAACCAATAGAAACACAAGGTACGTCAGTGTAGTAATATGAGCTTGCATCCTCACGTGGTAAAGTGTGAAATGTTATGTAAACTCCAAGTATTGGGTTTAAAACTTGAATATATTCATGACGTTGTCAGCAAGGTCTACTGTAAAATGATTCCATACAAGGCTACCATAATGAGTAGATCAACAAGTGCTCAAATATCCGGCTGTGTCTCACAGACTGGTAAACATGAGATATACATAACAGGTGTGTACTACTTGTCAGGCTGCCTACCAGTCATGTGCATAAGGTGTCTATAAATTCAGCAGCTTCAACAGAAAGCACACAGAAAGCACACAGAATGAGACAAGGACAAGGAGGGGACTAACCGCATGAAGGATTGTATATTCTTTCCTCTGTGCTGGATTATAACTTCCCCGGAAAACTATTTAGGTAAACTTTTACATGAAGATAACAGTGTTTTTTTTCCATATATATGATTTATGACTCAATCTATGTCACTTGATATTTAAGTAGTCCTAGACCATTGAAAAATAAATATTTTGATACTTGATGTATTCAGATTTCTGTACCTCTGAACTCTAATGTGTCACTCAGTTATCATAATGTTAGAAGTATTAATGACATTCATACAAATACAAACAACAATACGAATTGTTCTTGGATGACAAATGAATGATACATGCTTGTTTTTGCAGTGAGTGGTGGTATGCTGGCTGACTCACTTCAAACAGAGTTTATGGCCCGAGGCATTTCCACAACAGAACCGCTTCCAAAGATTTGCATACTTCTCGAGAAAACTTCACCCGTTACCCCCGCTTACAGGTATGTACAATGTTTAGCATGAACACAAATTTTAGCATACTCAGTACTATTGTACGAGTACAATCAGGTTTTACTGTAGGTGTGTAGATGTTATGATCCGAACAAACAGAAGTGATTAAATGTGAGAAAATAAGAGCAGTTATAGTTTTTCTGTGTGTGTCTGTTTTAAAGCTGAGTAAGGACTTCGGTGTGTGGTTTGATAGGAACAGAGGTCCTGGGAAAATAGCATTAAAAGCAGATTTTTCCAATTATGTCATCAGCATAGGTGTAAAAGATGGTTGGCAAGAAACCCAAAGACGTAGTGCCCTCTGCAGCAGTTAAGTTCTTCGGAGCAGGCACGGCAGCCTGCATTGCTGACCTCATCACCTTTCCATTGGATACCGCCAAAGTCAGACTGCAGGTTAGAAGCAGGAGTTTGACACTTTTTAACTATAGATTTTGTTCTACATTTATTTCCTAACCTGCAGCTAACAATCTATGCATGTCATCCTATCGCTCAGATTCAGGGAGAGTCTCAGAAAGGTGAAGGTGCAGTGAAATATCGGGGAGTGTTTGGCACCATCACCACCATGGTGCGCACAGAAGGGGGCCAGGAGTCTTTACAATGGACTGGTGGCAGGACTCCAGAGGCAGATGAGCTTCGCCTCTGTCCGAATTGGCCTCTACGACTCCATGAAGCAATTCTACACTCGAGGCACTGAGAGTGAGTTGCATAACCTGAGCCTCATTGTGTTATACGAACAAGGTGGTTTCTCTCCCAGTGCTTCATTGTGACTGATATACTCATGCTGCACAGGGGCTGGGATTGTTACTCGGCTCATGGCGGGCTGTACCACAGGAGCCTTGGCCGTGGCTTTGGCACAACCAACAGATGTGGTGAAGGTGCGTTTCCAAGCCCAGGTACGACTGGCTGATGGTGGGAGGAGATACAACAGCACCCTGGACGCCTACAGGACGATTGCCAGAGATGAGGGAGTACGGGGCCTTTGGAAAGGTGCTTGCCATGTTACTTCAAATATCTAACTAATCTAACTAGAATGGAGTCTCAATCTGTATGTCTGTATCTGTCCTTCGATTTTCTTGACAACCCTTCATCCGATGAACTTCACACTTGCTGAGGACACAAGGAAGCGCAGTGTCGATTGTGAATTTGTTTGGATGAGCGGTTCTCAAGAAATCTGCAAGCAGCAATACCGAAGGCAAAGCATTTTCCATTTGCCCATTTACGAACAGGCACGTTTTGAATGGGCACTGCACTAGTTAAAAATAAATAAAGCATCATATTAGGAGTGTAAATCACACGTTTCATCACAATATATAGATCGATTATTTGAAAAACAATATGATATTTGCTGATATCTCAAGTCTGCCACGATACGATTTCGATTGGATACATTGGAGGGGCCTTCGATCAACACGAGACAATATCTCATTTCATTTATTTAATTTCAGTTACATTTATATTAACTCACAAATAGCAACTAAAATATGATTTGAAAAATATGATTTGACAACTTTACTGGGCTCTTCCAGACATTTAAATGAAATCAATCTATTCTTTTTCATTTAAAATCTTTTTAAAAACATGTTAAACACATCCTATACTTGGAAAATCCCTCCACTGATTTTGAAGTAACCTTTCTTCCGATTTCTTTTAGGTTGTATGCCCAACATCACCCGTAATGCAATTGTAAACTGTTCAGAGCTGGTGACCTATGACATATTTAAAGAACTCATCTTGAAGTACGATCTAATGACAGGTGAGGTGGTAAAGCAAATAATTATTGCACATATTAGTATTACATATTATGGCAAATATAAAATATGGTGGAAGGATGTGACTCAGCGTGTGTCCTCCTACAGACAACCTGCCGTGCCACTTCACTGCTGCCTTTGGTGCAGGCTTCTGCACAACAATAGTGGCCTCTCCTGTGGATGTAGTCAAAACACGGTTCATGAATTCAGCAGATGGGCAGTACAGGAGCGCCATCAACTGTGCTCTCACTATGGTGAGGCATGAAGGGCCCTCAGCCTTCTATAAAGGGTAAGCACACACATGTGTAACAGTGAACCACACAACATTACTACGTTACTACAGACTGTTTCGGGGACAATTCTTCACTTTGCTTTCATTTCTCTTCTTTAGGTTCATGCCTTCTTTCCTGCGACTGGGGTCGTGGAACATTGTGATGTTTGTGACATATGAACAAATTAAGAGAAATATGACCACGGCACAACAGTACTGGGAGTCACCGCTTTGACCACAGCTTGTTAGACTTTTCTTCAGACAGGACTGCACAGACACGACGCGCTTCACCCGTATGCAGCAGTGGTGACAGAGGGTTGGAAAAAGATGTTATTAAGACTCACGGCAGGAAGCTGTAGCTCTTCAACTTTCTAAATGAACACAGACGGAGTGGGCATCGTTGCAATATCAGAATGATTTAAGAATGCAAGTGTAAAGAGAAATGTTATGCATGGTAATGGTAAAGGCCTCCATTACAAAATGTTTTATTCAGGTGTAAAAGACGGATGTGAAGTCGTAATTCCAGAAGGTTCCTATATGTTTAATCTCTTATCCAAATAACCTTGATCAGCTGGCTGTTACATAGCTTACATAGCTGTTACATAGCTTTGAAGACGTGTTTACAAGAATGAACTGTGAGATAATATGAATAATATGAAGGCATTTTATTTATTATAGGTGTAGGTTTTCCATGAGGGCAATAGACAAATCAGTCTAGCAGCACAGACCTAAACAGTGACCATTTTTATGTATTCCGTACGTTGCATTGTGTGTCATGGTTTACAATGTGTACCATTGTTTGTGTCAGGGGTTTATAGGTAAATCAATGTGCTGTTCATTGTAAATAACATGATTTATTGCTGGTCGATAAGTCATAAATGTTGTGAAATGAATAAATTAAGTGCCATTTTTTAAGTGTCTCATTTTACAGCACCGTTGTTAGTTGTGTTACGTCAAACATCACTGGAATGCAGTTTAAATATTTAGTTTAGATAGAAAAAAAGATCATAGGTCAAAGATTTAAGTGGGACAGTGTTTAAGTTTCATTGTGGTAGAAATCTAGGAGTGACCACCATCTGATTTGTGCAACTGTGTGACTTCACATCGTATCATTTCATTATTAAGGCAAGATGAGGATCCCAGTTTGTCCACTAAAAGAAAAGGCTATCAAATATTACATTCCATTCATATTTGATGAAACATATAATTACTACAACATGTCTTCAAAACATGTATTTGTCAAGCAAATATAAAAAGAAATTCAGAACTATGTTTCTACATCACACAAGTAACAAACATATATCCCGCCTCACACGTAGCACAGTATTCACTGTATGTTTACTCCACATCTGTGGAAGTTAGCATTGGGCCTCTGAATAAATGCTGTTTAGTTTAGAGGGCCATCATTGAGCCTGAAATATTTCCAGAATCTGCTGCAGATTCACTCTTGGTTCAGTCGGATCGAGGCCTCATAGGACAACATGTACCCAAACACACAGACATTAAACAACAGATGTGACGTTCCATAATGCCTTGCCATTCCGGGATGGAAACATATGGCAACCATCTTAGCTGGGTCTATGGTGAAATAAATCCTTATCCTTTTCTACCAATACACCAATACTGTTTATTTCTCAAAGTAATACGCATAAGAAAACTGAGCCTGCCTGTGATGAACAGAACATTTTTTTTTTTGCAGACAAGGATTTTATTTTTTCAATTTAGCTTGAATTGAATAATCTGTCTTTGGTGTTCTGAATGATTTATATACTACATCAAGCAATATATTTTATGTAAACATCTTAAGATTTAATAGTATGGCCTATTGGCAGGCAATTAAAAACACACCTACTGTAATATAACATTAATGTCATAAGTTGAGTAACTTCCTGTTTTTTCTTCCTGTGAAACCGTTTTTTCATTGTTAACCAGCAAAGGCTGATTGACTGTCAAATGTGAGGGCTACTTTAATAACTTTGTTATACTAAACATTACATTTGAGCTAACTTAATGCTGTCCATAGGTGGCAAATGTAACACCCAGGAAAGACGGTGGACGGTCAGCCTATGAGTTTTGATGTAATGTTTTATATCTATGCTCAAACATTCATTCATAACATTGCAATTTGTAATCCATGTATTTCATATTACGACTACTATCTTTGAAAACAAACAACTTTTAACTAATACTACAGTGCTTTATTGCTCTACAGAAACTTGTTCTGATATACAATTCAATACTGTATTTTGACCACTGTAAAGAATTAGTTAACTTTCAATCATCAATCATTGCAGGAACAACGGGTCACGGATCACGTTCAAAAGAGAAAAGATGTTGAAGGGTCTGAACATATGGCTCTAATTTAAAACCCTATGTGTTCTTGTGTGTTCAGTGTGACTCAGCATTTACTCTCTCTCTCTGGGCTCTCCGTGCTATAAAGCGATGTACAGACCTTTAAACAGATAACTGACTCATTTCATTTATATCATTTAAAGTCTATACATTTTACAATGCAACATTTTATTTTCACAAAATATTCTCAATATATTTAGCTGTCAAATCAATCACAACTCTGCTTTTTAATATCTGTTGCGTTGTCGTTGGTCTGAGGATACAGTATGGAGGTAAGAGAGAAAAACCAGTCCCAACACCTGCAGTATCGGACAAATGCAACCCCAGGCTGTTTTTCACACAGGCAGGTTTATAGTCTTCCATTTGACCAGCAGGCAGCCCTTATATATGGGCTGGGGGCGGGGCCTCAGGGAAAACACATGCCATGTCATGATGTAACAAGGACAAGGCAGTATTTGAAAAGGGCTCACTTCTCCACACTACTGCATCATGTCCGTTCACTGATTCCTTTAGCTATTGTCACTTTAAAAGGCATTTTACCAGATTTCAACTTCCACAAATCAAATCACGGTATGGTATTTTTCTTGCCATATTTAATTCTATTGGTAATACTGTTAGACTGCTATTGTTTTAATGAGATTTTTTTAACCTTATTTGTGTTTGTTTTTTTCTCCAGGATTTGGAGTATGATTTTAAGACTCATGACTTCTGAAAAACCTTGTATGGAAAGACAAGGAAACCAATTGGGGCAATGGGACAAAGTTCAGCCAGAGGGACACCTTTAGAGAATCCTGATCTCTAATGCTTCGTTCCTAAACTACTCCATTAAAGGTAAGAATAAGCAAAATTCAGACTTCAAAATATGGTGTAGCATATATAGCTCATGTGTGATCGTCAATTTGAACAGCTGTCTTTTATTTAGCATCCCTAACAGCTCTGCGTTCGGATCTCTTTAGCTTAATGGAGGTGTTAAATGAGACACCAGCTTTGGATGGAATGTGTTTTGGTGTCTATCTTTTTCAGATTTTGGAGGAGCTTTTTGTCCCGTCCGCATTAACGTGCCACTTTTCAATCCTTATATTGATCAAAGTAATTCTGGAAAATGGTTGGATTTGGACCTGCAGATGTGCCTCCATCGGCAGCTGTGAAGTTTGTAGGAGCAGGGACTGCAGGCTGCATTGCCGACCTGCTCACCTTTCCCCTGGACACAGTCAAAGTGCGGCTGCAGGTCAATAAGCTTTTTTGCTTCCCATCAACACATGAAATTCTCATATTACATGTGAATACAATGTATGTAAAAGTCCCCCATTCTTTCTTATCCTCACCTCTTATTACTGTTTATCCTGCACAGATACAAGGAGAGGCTTCAGCAGCTGCAGTGAGGTATCGTGGAGTGTTTGGCACCATCACCACCATGGTGCGTACAGAGGGGCCCAGGAGCCTCTACAGTGGACTGGTGGCAGGACTCCAGAGGCAGATGAGCTTCGCCTCTGTCCGCATTGGTCTCTACGACTCTGTAAAACAGTTCTACACTAAAGGCTCCGACCGTGAGTATCTATGAGCGCATTTATCTAGTTAAGGGAGTCCTCCACCAATAGCTGACACCTCTCTCCTCTATGGTTCAGATGTTGGTATCGGGAGTCGGCTGCTAGCAGGATGTACCACTGGTGCCATGGCGGTTGCTTTTGCCCAGCCTACAGATGTGGTGAAAGTCCGCTTCCAGGCACAGGCCAGGTCTCCAGGGCATGCCAGACGCTACTGTAGCACCATTGATGCTTACAAGACCATTGCTAAGGAAGAAGGCATTCGTGGTCTTTGGAAAGGTACAGTTGCTTGAGTTTAAAGGTATAATGTGGAACATTTACACATTAATGTCTAAAAGTGACAAGACTTATTATATATATCTTGTTGAGTTGTGTACTTACACTATCCCGAAACAATTTTCAAACCTAGAGAAATACGTAATTTTAATCTGTTCCATGTGGTCGCCTGCAATGGTGACGTATCCCTTTGTGCTGTCTGCCAGAAGCTGACTTTTTATCCAGCTTTAAGCCACCTTTTTGTGGTACACTTTTTACATTTTGGTCGTTTCAATATTTTGAAGGATTGTAGTCATCATACGTCTGGATCTCAAGTCAGACAAACAAGATGAGCAAGCGTTAGCCCCCAGCCCCCAGCCTGATTTTTAATGTGAAACCGCGTAATTTAGTGTTTTTACTGGTTTTAATCAACGGGTCCGTTTGTTTTGGAGTGGAGAAACATCTGCTGATAATTTGCCACCCAGTAAAAACCTCCTGAACGATGAACAATGACAGAATCCTCACCAGGAGAAGGTGACAGCAATGGCGGCATTGGTGGTTGTGTTATTATTTTCATTGAGAGTTTAAGAAGATTATTTTAAAGCAAGTCCTTTCATTTCTTATGATACATCTTTTATATTCTGTCACGCAGGTACAGCTCCAAACATTGCACGAAGTGCAATTGTGAACTGCACTGAACTGGTGACATACGATTTCATCAAGGACACACTCCTTAAGTCCACTCCGCTGACAGGTGAAACAATGGCTGCAGCACAACATGATCACAGCGTGACTTAATGTGATTTAATATCTCTTTGCAGCAGTAACATTCGGCCTTTTCTCCACAGATAATCTGCCCTGCCACTTTGTATCAGCCTTTGGTGCAGGGCTGTGCACAACAGTGATTGCCTCTCCAGTTGATGTTGTCAAGACAAGATATATGAACGCTGCTATTGGACAGTACAGCAGCGTCCTCAAGTGTGCTGCCGCCATGATGACCAAAGAGGGACCGCTTGCCTTTTATAAGGGGTAAGCATTGACTGCATGGTCAATATTGATGCTATAAATCATATAACATTTAAAGGGAAGGGGGAAGAGAGAACATTTTTGTGAACTAAATGTATAAAACAAATGTCATATTGCAATCAATCATGTTGTTTTTCTGTTTTTTTTTTTGCTCTTGAGGTTCATGCCATCTTTCTTACGCCTGGGCTCCTGGAACGTGGTGATGTTTGTGACTTACGAGCAGCTGAAACGAGCCATGATGGCAGCGAATCACAACCGCACAACTAGGCTGTAACCGTTATTGTCTGTCAGAAGGCTGATGATGTTGCATGGCGGTGTTGTTTACAAATGTCTTTACTTTTTGTTGCCTACTAGTGCAACTTGAAATATTATACAAATGGTGTTGATACCGCACTCTCTCTCACGACCACACTAACCATCAGTCCCAGGATAGCAACACATATATTAGAATGTGATCAATATTTCAAAGCTAGAGCTTGTTTGATCAGGTGCTTCCTCTCTGCGGAGAGCTTCTCTGGAAACTGGATGTCAAAAGTAATGATGAGGTTCCCTCTCTGTGAAGGATCCTGGGACAGCGGCATTCCCTCTCCGGTCACCACTTTTTTGTACGAAGGGCTGATAAATAAATAAATCAGAGACAGGAAGATGGTAATTTATGCAGATGACACACAAACCCAAAGAATATCCTTCAAGAAATCTCTTTGGTGTACATTTGATATAAAGTGCTTGAATTTCTTATGATCACTTATATTATTTATTCATTTAAGCGTATGATGTATGCATTAATATGATTACAAAATACAGTCTTTTACATGTTATTTAATACTCCACCTACTGTACAATGTCATTGATGGGAATACTGATTAGCCTGCCATCTAGTGTCTCCACATCCACAGAGAACCCAGTCAAGGCCTGTTGGAAAGGTTCAGTGTTTATTCTACTTAAACCAAATCTTCAAGTATAACTGATGATTAAAACCACATTAGTATGACTCACCATCTCCAGAGTGATCTGGGCCTTGTAGATCAGGTCATTTTGTTGTCTTACGAACAGAGGATGACTCTTCTGTTGCACGATGAACACGATATCTGCAGGGATGCTGTTTGGTCCCTGAGAGTAAAATACAGCAAGAAGATTACAATGCTGTCAGGCTCTTCCCCCTTAAACATGGCTTAGTGATAAGTTGTTACTTTTTGCTTTGTGCACATTTATATTGAACAAAATTGACAAAAAATAATATCAAGCTAAACAAAAGAGGGAAGAGATGACCAAGAATAAGTCCCTCTACAATGTGGTTTCATTCATATAAGCAAAGAGATCAGATGAGGCCACCTACTGGTGACAAGGCAGCAGAGCCAGTGGAAAGCATAACCCTTCATAACTGAGTTATTCATTTCTATATTTACTTGCCCTTTCATAATTAACCATTACGTTCTGTTAACTGATTTAAAACAGTCCTGCATTTTGTGGTCAACAGCTTGAACCAGTTTCCAGTCACGCTTCATCAATATAATCTCAAACATGTGTTCATCAAACATAATTACAACATACATCCAAACTTGCTAAAAACAATATATTCAGTATAAAACAAATTAATTATCTCTTTATTGTTCATCCTATATCATCCCAAGCCATTACCCACAGATATGCCTTCAAATGTTACAACTCTCACTACTCTACTTTATGCTTATGATAATCAAAATCAAAAAACAAACCCCACAAAACAAAGCAAAACACATTTCAGCTTTGGGAACATGTGTTGTGCTTCTCATCCAAAATTGTACATACTGATATGTAGCGACTTGCCAGACCTTCCCTTTAAAGCATATAGCACACTAAAACATGTATAATAAAGTCCCATTAGCTGAGTCAGCTCGAACAGAGTGTTGGACAAATCAGCACCAGGGACAGCGCCACAAGCCAAAACTCAGGGCGTAACACATATTCTTGCATAAAGCAAAGACATAATGGTTGATCAGGGACTATGTTTACAGCGGTCCTAAATCTCAATAGTAAGTGGATGTGTAGTTCTTTTACCTGATCTCCCTCTTTGGCAAAAATGATTCTTGTGCCTTCTTTCCATCCAGGTTTCACATCTATAGTCAGGATCTTGTCTTTGATACTGGATGTGCATCCATCCTCATTCATTACCTGGTAAACAAATGAGGCAAAAATGAATACATGTATGAATAAGCTGTGGGATGAGAGAAGATAGTTATCCGTACCCTGCGAGATATCTTAATTTTCTTTGTGCATCCATGGTAGAGATCATCCAGGGACAAATGCAGGTCTCTCTCTATGTGAGAATCTTGTGTCTTCACCACTACTGGTTGCAGGCCGCCGAACTGAAGTGGTGCATCGTTTGTATAGAAGTCTAGCAAAAAAAGGAAATAAAGTGTATGTAATTAGTATGACATTTGAATAAGACCCTTCACCGTATGGTTTGTTTTTCTCACCTGCAAATGGATTGTCGCCTCCAAAGAACTTTCGGAATGTTTTGTCTGGGTTCCCATGGTAGACATATTTAGATGACCAAGCCCCACCGCTGCCAAACTCAGGCGGGATGCCACCTTTTAGACCCTCCTCACCAAACTTGTCGTAGGTTGCCTTTTTTCGAGCTGTCACAGAGAACATTTATTTTATTATACACACAAACTGCAGTAAATACCAGATAAAAGAATGGCATTTTGGTAAAAGGTGGATCATTTTATAGATTAATCAGATGATGATTTTAAATCAAATGCATATGCCGTGTAGTATTTTAATAAAAAAGTACATGAACACTGTGCATTAGCTTTAATAATTCACATTTTGGTCAGATATTGTTTACACCTGCTAACAGCTTTCCAAGCCTTATCATAGTTTCCTCCCTGGCATCAGAGATAAACAAAACATTGAATATTTGATGAAACCTTGAATTTCCTTTGGTGGAAGAGTTCTCTGTGCGTAAGAAAAGTGAGTTTTTCTTATCTTTTGCTGTATATTATATTATAAGAAAAAACACTAGTCCCATATGCCCAAAGACTAAATACATGATATGATATGATAAGAAACTGTCTCTATCTCAGAAACTATAAGGAGCACAATCAAGTATTTGGTATCTATGAACTCATAACTAGTATAATATAGGCTAATACAAGGATATGCACACATAATACTTATGTAGAGATATTACACGATGTTAGCATTTTCCCAAAAAGAAAAAAGAGTCTGACTATGAGTTTTGATTTTTCGTGTGATCTAAACATGTCAAAGTTGAACTGTTGGATAGATACTTGCCCAACGTTTGGCCATACGAGATTCCACGACTTTAGATCAATCAGAAAACATGTTGTGGCATTTTTCCTTATCATAGGCTACTAAATATAGTCTTTAAGCAGAAATGTTTTGGGCTTTATAAATATTATTTAAGTTATTTTAGATATATGAGATTATATATGTTCTCCCCCATGTGTGTGTTTATCTTTAACCTGGTTGAATGGGTTGCATTTAAGGTACAACAAAGTAAAATAAAACCTCTCCCTGCTGTACTCACGGTCGCTCAACACATCGTAGGCTTCACCCAGCTGACTGAATTTCTCGCTGCTTCCAGTTTCTCTGTTGCTGCTCGGATGAAACTTCAATGCAAGATGCCGATATCTAGTTAGATAAAAAAGGAAAACTGTGAGAATAATAAGCACAAAACGCCTGACGTTTTAAGTCTAACATGTTTCAGTCTAAGTCACTTAATGGTTTGTACTTTGACAAAGACTTACGCCTTTTTAATATCTGCGTCAACTGCATTTCTGTTTATTTCCAGCGTCTCGTAGTAATCGTTACCCATTATGGAATTAAATGCTTCAAATTCACTTCAAATCAGAGAAAAACGCTTAATATGCAGCGTGGGAGTTAAAATAACAAAGCTTTGAAACAAATACAACTCAGAGCAGAAGTTGTTTAGCTTGGTTTCCTAGGTAACAGTTGCTCGGCAGACTCTCGCGGGACTTGAAATAAATGGACGAGCCAATCGCGAGATCTACACAATAAAGAAGATCTATATTCCGTCAATTTGTCAATCTTTTTTTAATAATAAATCAATAAATTCTCTGTGGATGTGGAGACACTAGATGGAAGGCTAATCAGTATTCCCATCAATGACATTGTACAGTAAGTGGAGTACTAAATAACATTCATGTAAAAGACTGTATTTTGTAATCATATTAATGCATACATCATACGCTTAAATAAATAAGAAGATTTTTCAATTAGTTATTTGTCAATCTTTTCTCAGATCTTCTTTCAATAAAGAAGAATTGAGAAAAGATTTGACTGCCGTGTTCATGTTAAAAACACACATCCACCTTCTGCCCTTTGTGCATTACCCTATAACTGCAGATTAAGGTCATTTGATTCAGCACAATCCCATATTATTTAGGAATATGCACCTGTAACAGCCTTACAACTACCACTTTGACACAGACAGGGCCACCAGATTTGATGTGGGATCCAACTTGATATTACACTTTAATCGTGTTAATTCCTTTTAAAATGTGCAATTAATCAAAGTATGTGAAACAATTTGAGGGGCCCTTAGAGTCTGGGGCAGTTGGTGCTTTACAGTCTGGCCTTCCTACAGGTCCATACAGGTGGCTATAGTTGCCCTAATACCTCTCTTAATAAAACAGCTTCCCACGATTACTTGTGTTTACACACATTTCTTCCAGCACAACTCTGAGCTCTGCCACATGCAGAAATACTCAGATGACACTGTGATTGTCGGCTGTGTCAGGAATGGACAAGAGTACAGGAGTCTGGTGGAGGACTTTGTGAGGTGGTCCAAGTCGAACCATCTGCAACTGAACACCTCCAAGACCAAGGAGATGGTGGTGGATTTCCGAAGGATCAGGCCACACCTGCAACCTGTGTCCATCGAGGGGGTCGACATGGAGGTGGTCAGGTCCTACAAATATCTGGGCCTGCAGCTGGACGACAAGCTGGACTGGACGGTAAACATGGACACTCTTCATAAGAAAGGGCAGAGTCGCCTGTACTTCCTGAGAAGGCTGGGGTCCTTCAAAATATGCAAAAAACTATTGTTGATGTTCTACCAGTCTGTGGTGGCCAGCGCTCTCTTGTGTTGGGGAGGAAGCAGCAAGAAGAGGGATGCTGGGCAGCTGGACAGACTGGTGAGGAGGGCTGGCTCTGTAGTGGGCACAGAGCTGGACTCTCTGGTGACAGTAGCAGAGAGAAGGACCCTTGATGGAGGGGGGGGGGGGAGGGGGAGTAATGTTAATACATTGATAATGTATAATGTCTTTTAAGCTACTGGATGCCTACATTTCCCTCGGGATGAATAAAGTATCTATCTATCTATCATTTAGGCATTAATCGTTTATGGATTCTATTGAGGTTTGGCAGTTTAAGCTATTATGTTATTGTGAATGATGGCTCAGTGGCACGGCATACATTGGAACCATCATTACAGCCGTTAGCTTCAACTGTGCGTTTCCTGCAATGACAAGTCAAAATGTCTGCTGTGAAATAAGCCTATTAGTCCAGGTCCAGCATTTTGCTCCTGCAGGACAGGCTGATTACTGGTTAACACTTTGTTGCCACTGCTCAGATCCAGGCTGGAGATTTACAGATCCACATCTCTGCAATACTCTTTTATCTTTGATTTATTATTCAGATTTGGGCTGTAACAATATCAAAGTTTCCCTATCAGTCAAATACATACTTTTCACCCTTATTCAGATAATAAAAAGTAACGTTGTCAATAAGACATTGATGAATTCCAGAAGCGGTGACAAGTGTATTTTTATTCTTTCATTTAAAACCATTCCAGACACAAACGTTAAGGACTACTATGCTATACAAATCAGACTCCTCCATAAGCTCACACAAAAAATTGCACTGTTATCAGTATGATCAAATTGCCATCTAGAGGTGGTAGAGGGAGACGTAGAGGCTTTCTACTGATTCGGTTAAGATGGATGCATATTTTATTAGCGATTCACCAAAAGTGTAGATATTAACAGCCATAAAAAAAAGAAACATGAATCCAATAGAAATAAATATTACAAGTCATTGTGGATTAAATACATATGTAGAATAATCACTAACAAAAGATCAATGTCAAAAAAGGAAAAAGTCTTTAAAGTGTTCATAAAACATCAGACCAAACTAGATAAACCCAAAACCAAGGAACCCTCTACAATTAAACTCCAAGAGGCATATATCTCCATAACTAGTGTTTACAGTGGGCTTTCGTGATAATGACTCTTAATATGAGAAAATCCTTCTCAAACACTATCTTCAAAGAAACAGTTTTAATCTATGATAGCTGTAGTCTTTAGAAAAAATAATTAAAGATCTATTCAAATAAAAAGGTAATAGAAAATGGAAGCCAAGGTAAAAATAACCCATCTCAAGGGACAAGTGTGGCGAGAGAGGAAGGACGGTCGTGTGGATGATGTATTGATAGTGTTGCGTGTTTGTGCTGGTGTGTGACCAGTGTATCGACTTGTCATATCATGCTGGTACATGTTGGGACAACTGTGACCATGCACATACGTGTCAACACTGAGATCTCTCAATTGATTTTCTTCAACACAAATTTGCAAACTTTTCCCCATATTGTTCCAGACAGTTAAAAACAAAACAAAAACAACAGTTATCAACAGATAACACAATTTCTGAAGGAATCCTTGCCAATAAAATGCTAATTATGTTAACTGCCAATTGCACACGACATCCACATTGTGCTTATTAACCTTAAAGCAACATTTAACTTTCGTATAGAGTATTCTCATTCTTGAACACACACTTTGATGTCTTACACACATATTTCTTCTTTCAGTTTGGTTCAAAAAGTCATCTTTAGAGACAAACAACAGCAAAGTGATTCATTACTCTTCTGCCACCATCCCTGTCTGTCTGAACTGACAGGCAACAGCTGTGAATACTGTTTCAACATGTGTTAGTTACAGAGCAAATATTCAATTTATATGATTTATGACTTTCAGAGCGTCCAGATGAGAGAGCAGTTTTCCACAACGGCGAGGACTTACGGCTGTAGTGTTCTGTTTCGGGCTGGGGAACAGAGCCGGGTGCAGTGAAGGGTACAGATACAGAAAAACCGACTGGGTTTGAGAAAGAGCCAGTAAGACAAATATTTAGCAATGACAATGTCACGCTATGTCATTACTACATTATGTCATTATGACATAAGCCGGCATTAGCAGGAACAGCCGCCGTCGCTGACAGGTAGCTCGGGTGGTTTCTCCAGTTTAATGTCAATCACTGAAGGGTTTAGGAGTTAAGTAATGTCACAGAATGGGGAAAATACAACTGTAAAATGTACATTAGAGGTAGTTAGAACTAAACTTAACTCCACAACAGCTTTTTAGGCTTAAGTTAGTGGAGATAACGTTTAGGTTTTGTACACATGTAGAAACTTGTTTTTTATATTTGTTTTCTACTGCAGGACATGACAGGGTGCGGTGCAGACATACCAGCTTTAGACAGAATGAATAAGCATGCAAAAGTAAATTCACATGCTGCGCAGCATTCAAATGTTCATTTAGAATTTGAATGTCAACGTTAAGATTGAAGCTTCAAATTGTTCGGTACAGCCCTAACTGCAGCCTGGAGGTGGTGAGTATGTTGGTGAGTTGGAGCGCAATACGTCCCCTCGTGGGTTAAATAAATCTAAACGGACACACAGGTTAAACATCAACATCTGGCTGTCACAGTTATGCACTACATTTTCCCTCTGGCAAGGGCTATCCATATGACACAACATCAGAGAGCAAGGACAGCGCTTGACTCTCTCAGTCATGTCAGACCCAGACACTGACATGTACACAAAGGATACTGTCCTCTCTACTCTTGTCCTGTGTGGTATCCATGCCAGGGAGGGCGGCCGCCACACGACGGAAGAGCTGGAGGGGAAGAGAACCAGATGTATTCTGTCAGACGAGATTATATACTTAAAGCATGACAAAAGCACAAGATCAAATCAAGATACCGTGCTGTATATATTCCCATTACATGATTTAGCTTGAAGCTCGCACAGAGGAAAAAGGCCACCAGAGCTTTTACCAAATCAGATTTCAATTTAGCAGCATGTGTTTGAGCTACTGCAAGGCTTTATTTATGTGGCTTGGTGTAAATGTGCCCTACTGAAACCTTCCATTGATGGAGCTTGGAGAACCTTATGTGATTGATGGATTGGAAAAAAAAAAAAAAAAAAAAAAAAAAAAAAAGGTACAATGTTGAATGTATGATGATGATAAAAATGCCCACCCCCACTAAAAAGCAACACCTAGAACTAGACTTAATACACATGCAACAAAATACTGCTAATGTAACAGTGTAGCGGGGAGCTTGGTTTGCAAACCCCGACCCACCTCTAGACCTGTACGATCAAATGTTGGCCAATACAAATCATAACTTCTAGCAGGTGGGAGGAAGCTTAAAAAACTAATCCACACACCTCACTTCCAACCAGAGCAAGCAGATGTTTAAAGCACACCTTTATGCACGCATGCGTGTGTGAAATAGAAGCCAATCAGAAGAGCGAATGAGCACTATGAGCACACACACACACACACACACACACACACGAAAAGGTGCATACGCTCTACCTGTTTGACATTGTAGCCTGTCTTTGCACTGGTTTCAATAAACAGAACATTCATCTCTTTCGCTCTCTGCTCTCCCTCCTCTGTGGTTATCTGTCTGTGATGAGCCACGAGTCACCGCGCACAACACAAACACCCACGGGGAACACGCACACATATCGCCACAGACATCGAGAAAAAGACAAGGGGGGAAAAATACAGAGTGTCATTATGTTGCAGTGGATTATCAAGCCGTGCTCCTTCCTGATGCTGCTGCCGCCTGGGCTCGTGACCATAAGTCGGCTATTAGAACTTCAAACTGTTCAGTTTGTTAGCCTCCACAACAGGGACAGAAGGCTTGTGTGGATAGAAAATGAACGATGATGAACGCTGGTAAGTTTTAGAAATGACTATTTGATAAGATGATTCCAGGATTCTTTAACATCTTTCACTAAAATCCAACTACCTAAAACCTTTGACCTATTGATTTTGACAGGCGACCTTTGGAGGTGGAGTCCAGGCGGCAGCATCCGCAGCAGGACTAGAGAGCACGACTCACACACACACTCTTACCTGCTTTACGTTGTAGCCCGCTTTTGCACTAGTCTCAATAAACATTACATTTAGTTCTTTGGCTTTCCGCTCACCCTCTTCGATAGATACTTGCCTGCGGTAGATAAAGGGGGTTAAGAGATGCAGAGCAAGACATTGCACAACTTACTTCATTAAACCGGTGGATAAAGTGGATCACACAGTCGGCACTTTCAGATCAAATATTATCAAACATCACAGCTGATTTATTTATGAGCTGTTAAAGATTAAATGATCAATATCTTCAAACAATAAGGCATCTAGTGTGAAAAAGTCAACCGGAGCTTTGACATCCACAAAGGGCAAAGATAACCCGCTCTCCCTCAGAAAGGCCTGAGGAACACAGTATCGACAGGCCAGCAGCAACAATCAATGACTTCATTAGTGGAGAAGACCCACTTACACAGAGGCAGGAGGAAGGAAGAGCAGATTACCTTTTGTCTGCAAGGTCTGTCTTGTTTCCCACCAACATGATAATGACATCACTTCCTCTCTCTGTTCTCACATCATCAATCCATTTTGTGGTTTGCTGGAAGGAGTTGACGTCTGAAAGCGAGACGAGGGAGAAACAGAGAGCGGAGTATCAGTATTCAGAGGATGAAAAGCCTCAGCTGTGATAACGGGCACGTTTGTGACAGGAAGGAAAGTAGAATAACAAGTAAAACACATATTGACTAGGTCTAAAAATAAAAAATAAAAATGTGTGCAACAAACATTAGCCAGCGGTAGTTCTCCTTTAAGTGGATTTAAACAAGTTGTTTCTGAATGTTGGAGACATGTAACGCCATGTTTTTAAAACATGCATGTGCATAGGTAATCCACCTACTTGTGATGTCGTACACTACAACAGCAGCAGCAGAGTCTCTGATGTAACTTGGGATGAGGCTACGGAACCGCTCTTGCCCCGCCGTGTCCCACAACTGCAACCTGATCTGTGGGGCAGGAAGGGGAAGAGGATGGGAGGAGAAACAAAAGAAGAGAAAAACAAAAAAACAAAAACAAAAAGGGGTGAAAATAAAACAAAAACAAAACCGATGTCAGAAATAAGGTAAGTTATGGTGACAAAAAGCAAAATGAAAGAAAAAACGTATAAAGTCAGACAAATGGGAAAAGTACAGACAGTGTAGTGCATGCAGGTAGTGACCAACAGAGAGAGCAAGCTGTGTGGGCCTGGGGGGGATAAATAAATAATCAACCCTCACTTGTCATCAACCCTCCTCTCTTGATCAAGTAAGGTGTTTAATTTCAAAACAGGAATGAAGAGAATAGATGGAGTGGTTGGAAGGAGAGGAAGAAGAAGTGTTGAGGGGAAAACAAACAAAAGGACGAGAGGACGGTCCGGGGGAACAGCATCCAGCTCATACAAATGCTGTGCGTTTTGTTAGAGAGAACATAAGTGAATTATTGAAGGACAAAACAACAACACAAAATTATGTCGGCAATAACTAGCGGCCCCTTGATATTACCTGGACCAAAATATTACAGTCATTAAGATACTTTCCACATTCTGGACAAAGAGAGGAACAACTAACAATCAGGGAGTGACTAAACACTAGGAGTCAAAAAAGTCAAACTTACTGTTCTGTCTTCAAGGTACATGGTTTTCGACAGGAAATCTATTCCTATTGTGGCCTGAAAATAAATAACAAGTAGTTAATAAATATGCATAACCTTCTACAATCCATTAATGTTTGATTTCTATATGAACATATCAGGTGTAGCTGTTTGTCTCACTTGGTAAGTGTTGTCGAAGCTGTCATACATGAACCTGGTGATCAGCGAAGTCTTTCCCACTAAAAACAAACAGAAACAATAAAGTACTGTAAGTGCAATGATCATACTTTCACTTCAGTTTTATCCAAAATGACCAAAATAATGTGGGCCGGGCTGCGAGTCTGTGACTAACTAATTGATTCATCCGTCTAAGAAGTGTGAAAAATCATCTTTGTTAGAGCCCAAGGTGGCGTCTTCAAATTGCTTTATTTATCTGACAAACATTCCAAAACACTCAAAATATTCAGTTTATAACAATATAAAACACCGAAGCATAATTCTGGCTGGAGCCGGTGGCTGTTTTGCATATTTTGCTTTGATAAACAACTTAAACAATCAAAATAAATTGTTGCTGACTAATGTTCTTCTGAAAGACTAGTTATCAGTTAAACTATTAATTTGAGCTCTTATTGAAAAGAAACAATATTGCAGGCTAACTACAAACCCTAACCGGTTTTGAGCAAAGAAAGCCGAGGCTTTGTCATATAAATGTCATGTCATAATAAAATGTGTGTACATTTATTCAAATCAAAAGTAGCCAGTGTGACCCTCTCTCCTCATGTCCAGTAACATTCGACAAACTGCAGCCTGATGTACAACTTTGCTGACAGCATGAAATGTAAGCAAATAAAAGTAAAATTATTATTATCTACAGTCCATGAGTCACAGATGAAGAACCCTTATAATGGACTGATGCTGAAAGCTGCATGTCACGCAACTCCCGCTGCCCTCTGAAAGTGCTTGTCCATTATTAAAGGGTGTGGTGCACAGTCATTTGTAGGAGAAGTTGGAGGGTTGAGGAATGTTGAGAGACTAGTAGGGTTGGGAACCAGGCTCCCCATTTAATTCCCTTCTATAAGGTTTTGTCTTGCCGTGTTGCCCTAAACTGGTAAGCTTGAGGATTTTTGGTGTTCCACATCTACGCTCATTTTTCTCTAAAAATGCCCGCTGTAAAATGGTTCATAACATTTATTTCAGACTTGCTGATGAATAATAGGAACATTTTATTTTTAGAACATTACAGAGAGAGAGACTCATACTGTTGCTTTGAGCGGCGGCACAGGGCTCTCCAGCCTCGGACTGTTTTGCTGAGCTCGAGTTACATTATCAGTTACACTGTGCCTCAAGTGATGATGACATGGACTAAGCCAACACTGCAGTCTGCAAGGAACCACAGCTGATCATACACGGTCTGACAAACACACAGTCTGTCTTATCTTAATGGGAGTGGAGAGTCATATTACAGGATAAAGTACCTTTAGAAAAATAACCACTGGCAGTGGAGAATAGTTACCGTTTCTACACCAGTCAGATCAGCTGGATCAGAATCCATGCTGATACTGACCTTATTAAACCAGATAGGGTATTGTCAGACCAGAAATGATGAATCCACTTGAACTACAGTTTCTTCATTAATGTCATAAAATGTTTCCACTATAAGTTTTATTCAGCAGGTCATACTGTCTTTAGTATCACAACAATGTCTGGCCCTATGTTACACAAAAGATAAAGAGAGTATTAGTAACATATCTATACTTGGTAACAGTAGATACCACAAGTTCAGATATCAGAAATGGCACGAGAGAGAACAAGTGGAATCAGTGCATCCCAATTCTACATGAAGCCCTGAATTCAGCTTCCACTCTGTGCTTTGTGTTGGTATGCTAAACACACAGCTGTGCAAACAATAGAAAGCAGTGGAGGTGTTGGACTATGTACTGAACAACCCACACCTTCATCTTTTTGAGAACAGAAACATGATTGTTAAGTATGGATCTATACTGAACAGTCTCCCCTGCCCCCTCTTTCTCTTCCAGGACAAGCACACCCTGTGTTACTCAGTTTGGCTGGAAAAGGGGAAAATGAGCAGGGAGAGTATAGGAATGCTACTGGGCAGGGTTGGTAATTGGGATGCATCCCCTACAAACAGATCGGCCCCAAGAGTAGACACACTGATCTGGCTGTGTATTCACGGTCTTATTATTTGTGGACTTTGACTGAGATTGAAGTAATTCTTCTGAACACAGCAGCAGATAAAATGTCACCTGTAGTCAACTTAGCAAGTAACGTTAGACTTAAATAAGTAACGTTAATGATAAGACAACAACACAACTGGTATTATTATTATTATTATTATAATAGAAAGCACGTTCAATTATAATTACTGTGTTAACCACGGTATTTAATTACTTAATTGACACTTAAGTACATGTAACTTTCTACTAGCTGCCACTGACTCCGTTAATAACATGTTATCACAGCTCGCCTCGGAAGTTTAGCCAACAAGCAAACAATTTCCTGACATGACCTGTCATGAAGAAAGTGTATTGCATTTCCATAAAGCCACCTTACAAATCATTTAGCAACAAGTTCCGTAACTTGTTACTAAATGATGTCGCAATGCTATTATTGTGCCATGTTTAATGTTACGCCGCTAATGTTAGCTAAGCTAACTGGTTAACGTTAATCACCCTGCCAAAGCCATCAAACTCTAGTGTTAGCTACATCTCCTGCAGAGCAGTATTTACAGTCGACATCCAAACAACTTTCAACGTTAGCATCAGACTTACCACTCTGTTCCCCGAGAAAGACCAATTTAAATTTTCTTAGAGGGTTTCCGAAGTCTCCGGCCGCAGACATGACTGTATGAAACAAGTCCTGACGTTACTTTACTGGAGCTCCCAGCTAGCCAGCTAATGCTAGCTAACCAGCGGTTGTCAGATATCAAAGCTCCGGGATCCGTAACGTTTTACCGGTTTGTCAACCCTCTACACAGGCCACCTCGTGAGGTTTCGTGCTCTAAAATCCTTCCTTTATGCTTCCAGGAACTTTTTGATAACTCACTAACTACTGCGGCCAAGTTAGCAATACTGTCAGTTCACTGACATGTCTCGACCAGCTACCCACCCTGGGCTACTTTCTTCTTCTTCATAAACAAAGTTCACACTGTTTGGCGTATCAGCCATATTGTTATGCTGCCCTCAACTGGTGGAGTGGAAGCACAGATCATGACACAAAGATGTAGCCCTGTGACAGAGCAAACTGAAAACATATAACACACATAGACACGGGTTGAATTATAAACCACCTTATTGCATTATACGGATGTATAGTGTGCACACAGAGGGCTAAAGGCTACACCAAAAGAAGCAGCCTGTGAAAGAAGCGTGTTGTGTCTTTGTATGTCCACGTGAGGGCGTACCCACCTTGCTGCCTCACCTATCAAGCGACCTTTGTGATAATCTCACTCATGAATACCTATGTATGTTGTTTTTATATTTCCTGGTAATGCTCCAATTGACCAATCTACTTAATTTATGTTTCATATTAATCATTTCCCCCCAGAATAAGCTTTTAATTGACTTTAGGCTACTTGACACAGTTAGTCTGTGTATCCTTGCTAAAGCCCTTTATATTCTACCACTTATATGTAAAACGAATATAACAATTCTAAATAACACTTGTATAGGCCTAATATTAGACAGGAATGCTTACATTGTGATACACCCTCACATGACAATATTAAGCAACACCTTCTTGGTGTTGAAAGAATGTCACTACTCTTTGTTCATGGACTATTTGGACACGTCACTGCAATAATGTGCACATTAATGCCAGGTTTTTCTGGAAACCTTTCAACACCATCTAACTGGCATGATTATCTTTGTGAATTAAAAAATAAATCACCGTTGTGGGTAGCAGTATGTAGGTGTGAAAGTGGATGTCTAACTTGTCAGACATTTCTTTAAATTGGTATCTTACTGTAATGTTTACAGGATCCAGTGTAGCTCTCATTCGATTTCTTAGGACCTCCTGCTCACTGGACAGCTGCTGTCCAGAAGGTTGAAGCCCTCTGGCAACATACAAGGTGACTTCATCCACTTGCTTCACCAAAAGACATACAAACAAATTCATTCAGAGTTATAAATAGAGTATTGCCTTTATTGATGGTCAATCAATTATTAATGTAAGTTTTACTGATCGGCAACAACTTGTTTAATCAATACACCTTGACAATGTTCAACACATTTTTTTGTATTGATGTTAAAATTGAAACACAAATTACAGTGACATCAACCATTTAGACATATAATATCATCTGATCACCTACTGTACCAACCCAAAGAGTTTCATATGTATCACAACATACCATCAAAGAGAAAACGTTGAACAGTGCATCTGAAACACTTCATCTCTTCTTGACACACTAAACTGGCCAAAAATAGATTAATGTGGTTTGATTGTTGATTGGTTTCAGCTGATAAATCTGCCTCAGTCTACGATGTGAGATTGTTATGAAGGGATGAGATGTCAAATATTGTTTTATACCTTAAGAAATGTGAGATATGGATTATGTGAGGTTATTGTGCCAATGGCTTTCCTAATATTTTGAATACTTATAATATTTTGCACCTATATTTCTTTCACTATTGATGTTTCTTCAGCTCAAGACAGAAATAATCCACTATGATATATCAGGGACAAAGCTGCCGTCTGTTTTTTCTACCTGCATTCATTTGAATACAAAACCATGCTTCATCATTAATGATACTCACGTTTAGCCTCTCATTCATAACGCTTATAATCATTACATGGACTCAAATATTGATTATCCCTACAATATATATATATATATATATATATATATATATATATATATATATATATATGACATATATGGGGTATGATTATATGGCCATCTTTAAAAGATCAAATTGAAAAGAAATACAGAATATGTAAGCATACCAGATTTTACATGGCTTTTTTCCAAATATAGGACCCTAACTATTGCACTTATATGAATTGCATTTGTGTTATCATGGTGATGCATTACAATTGTTGGAGTACAGTATGTCTGTTTATCCATGCTCGACGCTGGCTGTTCTAGGTCACTGATGACACACCTGCGTCTCCTCTCTCACACTCATTTGCAATCCAGCTCTGAACTCTCCTCTCGGAGCGCCGAGCGGCTGATGCCAGCGCTTCAGCTGCTCTGCTTGTGAACCAAGCCTCGCCAAACTAGAGCCATCACACTCCACTGCGCCGCCTCCTCTCCCTGCTCTCCCCAACAGCACTCCTACCATATGTCCTTGGTGAGGGAAAGACCCCAAGTCCCCCCACTGAAGATGCTGATGATGCACAACAAAATCCTCTTTCGCTCTGTCTCCCCTACTCAGTCTTTCGCCCTCTCACACACACATGCAGAGGGATTTTGCATGTGATTGCACACAACTAGATAGATCGATTTCATACTAATACACAGTAGAGGTTGTTGTGTAAGGGCTGTGATTGTGAATTTGATCACATCATTGCTATTTGTTTTCAGGAATACAACAGCACATTTTTGAGGATTTGAGGACGTTAAGGTGATGTTTCCAAAGCGCCCCAAAGGCATGCCCCTTATTCTGCAACAAATAGAATGTCAAATAGAAAAGCACATCATCCCAAATAAAAGAAGCGTGACTAAAAGGAATTGCAGCACAAATGAACTTGTCACCCCAAGCCATGACTTCATTCTAGTGTGCTGGTCTCATGTCATGCCACTGCATCATTTACTTGACTCAGTCTTCTAGATGGGGAAACCTTGCTATGACTCACATCTTGGAGGGAAAAAAACTTATTTTCTCTTGTTATGTATCCTGTACTTTATTTTATTTTAGACGAGAATACACAAGTATTTGTTTAGATGTGTGAGCATGTTAATGACATTCTTTACATCTGCCCGTATCTGTGTGTGTAATGGAAGGAGACCATCCCCGTTTCCACACCACCTTAATATAAACCTAATGAATGCAGCTTTCAATGTCACAGCAAAGTACAATACAGCGCTCATCTCTCCTGAGAGGGGAGAGGGAGCACGGGGGCTGTAATGGAGGATGGGGGAAATAGACAAAATGAGGAACAGAAAGAGAAGATGAGGAGAGGAAATACTGGACGGGCATAGGGTTGGGTTAGGGTAAATAGGTGTGTTGTCATCCCCAATACAGTAAGATGGAGAAAGGGAGGAGATAGATGGGGGATGGGGTGGAGCACAGCCATAATTTCCCTGTAATCCTCCTCCTGGAAGCATGGGTTGGATGATGTGTGACAGAGAGTGAGGAAAGAGAGGAAGAGATTTAAAGAGTACGCGAAACACCAGCGGGCTTCTACAGTGGAACAAAGGATTGCAGTGGAGACGGGGAAGGAGGCACGGTTAGATCTCGAATGCCCTTTTTACCGTGCCACATCAGGCAGGAAGAGACACAGCAGTACGGTGGGAGGCATTCTTGCAAGCATAAGTAAAGCAGCGATCAGGGTAGCAATCCAAGCACATTTGCCAGAGGAGGGAGGGAGGGAAGGAAGGAGGGAGAGCGAGGAGAGGGAGCAGATCTATGAGAAGAAGAGGAGGGGGGGTGTTGCATGCTCGCAGAGTGTGACAGAGATAGAGCGATTCCATGAGCGAGAAAGAGACACAGAGAAAGAGAGGGAGAGCACAAAGCAGAGATGGGGACCGAGCACTGAGATAGGGGTATTTGGCAACACTGTGATCTGCACACAAACGTGAGTAAAGGAGGGGAAGGAGGAAGAGAGGGGAGGTTGAAGGAGAGCAGGAAGGAGGAGGGAAGAGAGGGATGCAAGATGATGGAGCCCAGAAATAGGCTTCACAGGACAGCTTTTCATCCCCGCTCTCTGCGGCAGACATGACTCTGGGCATTGGACTGTGCTGAAATTAGCCAGGGGGACAACACAGGACAGCAGGTCTGCAGCACACTGCCTTGGTTCAGCCTCACTGGATGCAGCAAGGCAGCTGATTTATTACTGAGGGGCTGGGTGGCAGTGTGTGTGTGTGTATGCAGGTTTTTATGGGTCCTTGTAGTGCTCGGAGCTGTGGGAGCGACCATTCCTCCAGTCGTAAAATGACATTCAGCAGGCAGGAGCTTTGTGTGCTGGCGTGGATCTGCAGTCCTCAGTAGTAAGTTGCAAGAGTGGGATTCTGAGCTGTCTTCGAGTGCAAGTGTGTGTGTTTACAGTGCTGTTTTCTGAGGTGAGCCAAGGATACATACAGATACATGCAGTGTGTGTGTGTGTTTAGGTTAGAGTAGCAAGGCTGCAGTAAAGCCAAAGATCCCACACAATGCAAGGACGAGCGCAGGGCAGCACTGATGGCAAGGAGTGCAGGTAAAGTACAAGGAGTGCCCTGGGGGTAGGGTGGAGGACGAAGGCAGAGACAGAGGAGGAAGAGGCAGAGGAGAAAATAGCAAAGGGACGGGGACAGGCAAGTGGAAAAGAGAGGGCGATCATGGCTGTCATACAGTGAGCTATAGCATATGCTGTAGCGCAGAACAGAGCGGTGCGGCAGGGGGGAGGACAAGCATCATCGCACGGGGGGGGGGGGGAGAACGGAAGAGACTGAGGGAGAGAGGAGGGGGAGGCAATCAGCTCAGCACCTCTCCTCCACCAGGAAGAGAAGCACAGCGGGACGGGCCCAGGAGAAGGCACTCATACTCACACACACAGTCAAAGACGCACTGACGAGCGGCCAGGTCAACGTGTAGAGGTCAAAAGGGAGCTGGTGCGGGGACGGGGGTTGGGTGTACCCCCACTGGTCCGGCAGTGTCCACAAAAAGCGCGGGCCGGTCCTGGGAAGAAGTAGAAGGAGTCCGCCGGAGAAAGAGGGGTCGGCTCCCCAAGTCTTGTTTCTTTTGAGAGCCCTGCCACCTCTCCGACACCATGGGGGAATGGACCATTTTGGAGAGGCTGCTGGAGGCGGCTGTCCAGCAGCACTCTACCATGATTGGAAGGTAAGACTCTGATGGATTTTGTGTGTAAAGGTTTGATTATCTTGTTTTGTTTATACTGATGAGCTGGGTGTTTTTTATGTATGTTATTCTGTATCGGTTGATGAACCCCCCTACTCAGGCTTGTCCCAGTGCTCTCCTCTGTTCTACAGTCCCCCACAGTCATCACAGCCTCCCCCGTCCTTTCCTCCTCCCTGCTCTCCTCACCCTTATCCTGCACACCCATCATTAGTTAAGGGATAAACTAATTGCACATAATCAATAGCAGGCTTTACTTGGCATTATGGTTAATTCAGAGAGGTTCCTGTGTTGATACTACCTAATAGCCTAGCTATTGATGGATAACGCTTGATGCTGTTGGCGACAGACCAATAGGACAGAAGGAGGAGAGGGGAGTGGGAGAGAAAGGAGAGCAGAGGTGCGGAAGATGAAAGGATGATGAGCAAGCAGGTGTGGAAGGTAGAATCAAAGGGGGAGTAAATGGCTCTGAACTCTGTGTGAACTTGAGACAATAAAACAAGTTCATTCAATTTGTTCTTAACAGCACACACTTATTTGCATCATATAGTGAAAAAGTCTGATTAGATCTTTTCTCATATTTTGTGTGAGAATGGTTCGTGGCGGAGGGTTGAACAGATGAGCTTTTAGTTTGATTAGCAGTGGAGACATGCCATGGAGACATACTGTTAAATCTGTGTGAAAAATGTGCTCTACATCATCTCTGTGTGATTAATTAAATGCAAAAGTGGAATTTTTCCACTCGTTAAGCACAATCCAAATGTCACGCTGGGAGACTCATTTGGAAAAGTGAGTGAAAGTGGTTTAGCCTGTGAAACCTGAATGTATAGATTTGTAATTAAAAAATTGCTTTTCAGAAAAAAACAAAGCAATGAAAGACTATGAATTTGACTGCACTGCTGTGCTCATTAACCCAGACCTCAGGTAGTCCGCAACAAGGGCATGGCCTAACCTTCTCTCTGCTCCAGTGGATTTTTGTGAGTGTGTGTGTTGCTCTGTGTGTAAGTTAAAGGAGTGAACATTGGCTCATGCCTTTATTGACTACACTAAGCACTGTGTGCACAGAACCATTAAACTCTATCCTTCAAAATCAGCAACATTGTAACTGCATCAGAGCAACAGAGATGATGTGAGCTGCATTATAGCAAAACGTGTGTTGATCAGGGATCTGAAGCCATATGCGATGGAGATTTTCCTTCCAGTCAAACACTACACCAAGTCATTTCAGTGAGTTCTTCCTCTGAGGTTGAAAGTGCCTTAAACAATGAAATCACCTGGTCTAGTCCTCAGATGGAATGAAAACCTGCATACAGTCGAGCATGTTGACTTGATTTAAAGACGCATTAAGCAACATTTTGTGCCATTAATTATATGACTCCCTCCTGCTTATGGGATTGGTAATATTGCCGGTATCACTGAGAATCAACCTCTCACTATTAAGCTCTCCAAAGCTTTCAGCCATTTTCAGCTCATTGTTTTGGTTTCCGAAGCGCCAACACCGAAACAACGTCGACACGTAGCCTATACGACCGTGCGGGCTACCGTTCTCAAAACAGAAGCTAAAGCAAGCTAATTGTATGCTAACTGCCCAGCGCGAAAATGACAAACAGCCGAAGTAACTTGTGAAGAAACTTGAACATTTAGCAAACCAAAAAGAGACAGATATTTCTCTCATGCGCCGGAAGACCAAACAAGGGCTAAACGCCAGTGAATATTGGAATTACATTCAACAGGTGGCCAGGAAAAGGAGACCAAAGGGATGTCCGTGTTGCTCTGTTTCTGCTGGATTTGTAAGTAGGCAACTGTTTGCTAACATGTTAGCCATAACAACTTCATAAGCTAATTGCTAACTGTTGTGAACTTGTTCTGGAGTCTTTCCGCCCCCTAGTGGTCACAAATTACTTAATGCAGCTTTAAAATCCAGTCCTGGCAGCTGAATCAGTAATACCCTGTGAGCACAGGGTACAAAGAAAGCTGAAAATTAATCTTTGGATGATTCAATGACTGTAAGCCACCTACAATTTTTCAGAGGCACAGAAGCAACTCTCAATTTGTCTGCTACCTCTTTCAAAAGTAATAATGAACACTCTGATGATGTAATGGCTTCCTCTTATATGCTTAATTTGAGCTATTGGTTGATCATGCACGTCACTGGTTGAACATTAAAAAATACCTGAATACCTAAAATACATTTAGTCAAATGAGCAGTGCTTTTTATTTTTTAGAATAGTCCTTTGTGCACCAGTTTTTGTTCTTTATATGATATAATATTCTAGATTAAATACCCGCTGTGTCAACATTTCCAAAATGACATAACATTAGATAGTGGATTGATATTATTAACCAGTAAAATAACTCCCTCAAGTAGTTTGTGTGATGCCCAGGACACCAGCTACGTGCTTCTGTGCTGAATACAGTGAAATGCTCTGTAAATGATACCTTTGTGTTTTGGCTTCCCTCAGACTGTGTTTGTCCTACACGGCTGTCTAGTTGACCCTAGGGCATTAGATGTAACATTAGCTGCTTTCCAATGAGGTTCCCTCTTTCTACTCTGCTTGTCTATGCTATGCCAGTCAAGAAACATTGTGTTTGGAATCACTTTGTACAGTCTTTTGTTAGTATTTCAGGCTGTAGATCCCATAATTTGTTTTTACCCTTGTCAAGCAGATTTTACTGGTGTCTCTGTTAGCTAGCTTGTTTGTAGGATATCTCGATAAATCGGATAATTCTTATGCAGTTTGGTGGACAGAGACCTTGGTTTAGGGTGTAGCAGTTTAATATTATTAAGTGGTGGTCTGGATCTTGGCTTTTTACCTGTAGACAGACATTTTTAGACATTAGACATTCTTAGACATTCTTATCAATAACACAAAAACTATTAAAGATAAAGACTTGATTCCTAATCCTAAGCATGTGTCTGCATGGTCAAGAAATCAATGACACATTTAAATGATCAGAATGATGTTTTTGGATGTATCAGCAAGTTGGAGAATTGTTCACCACTGGCACAGTTGTGTGCTTTAAAGATGCCTCCTAGATTGTTAATGAGCAACTCCACACTAAATCATGTATGGAGCCAAAATTGTTGCACTGACCTCTATGGGTTGAAAGGTTCAAGTCTGTTGCACCACTGACCACACCCAACAACCCAGTTGGGTGTGGTCAGGTGTGGTCTGTTGCACTTGTGAACACAACCAACTGCGATGTAGCGTTGCACTGTTGTGCATTGTGAAGTCCTGCACTTCACGGGGTGTGGCCGGTGCATGCAGCAACCGCTAGATGGCATCACATGTAGGATGTTTAGCCTGTGTGTAGTTTCTTTGAAAGAGTTTGCATGTGTGCGCTTGCAGTTCAAAGGATGCCGTTCCAAAGAACAGAACAGTGATGTCTCCCCATGGCTGAAAAGTCTCCCCTGCATCAAAACTTTGGAACATGGTTGCATGTCAGTCATCTGTTTGAGTGCCAACCCTCTCTCTTGTAACGTGAGGAGGATGGAGCTCCACCATGAGACAATGCCAGATAGCATCGTCGGATGTCTAGACTGTCTAATCCAGCTACAATTAAGCTGTTTCTTAATTGTAGGTTTTAAGCTAACCTATGCCCTGGCATAGGATAGAGAATTAGCCTAGGCATATGCAACATAGAATAGAGATGGAGCATCTCTACGCAGTGGCATAGGTTAGCTTAATTATGGTCTTTGAAAGAGACAAACACATTGAGAGTTGCTTCTGTGCCTCTGACTAACCACAGGTGGCTTGCATTCTATGACTCATTTAATGTGTGTGTATTGTGTATTGTGATGTCCATACGCCTGACTTCTAACTGGACGATGTACAGCGTGTGCATGGATAACCAATGACTGTAATAATAAAGAAATCATTGTCAAGGCTGCATTAACTTCATTCTCTAGCCCAAACAACATTTACTGTTTATTCACAGTACAGACATGACCCTGGGGCTTTCAGCATTAGATAACTGACAGTTCAGTATGGCCTGTAAAGTGTCTCAATGTATGTCACTCAGTGTCTTAATTAAAGAAATTAATTAGGTTTCTGCTATTGATGAGCGGAGATATCTTGCGCAATGGTGAGGACACAACCACGGCTAATGATATATTTGGTGCATATAATAAAAACACAACCTCGTAAAGATTGTTGGGCTTATTCGATCAGAATTTGCAATGGACCGTACTTGCATGGTTGTGGCAAATATTCCTACAAATATTTCTCTGCAGAGACTGTGTGTTAACTGACTTTCAAAGTAAAATGTTGCTATGCAGCAACTACACATGATCATACTTTCTATAGACGTCTACATACCTTCTTATTTGTCACCAAATTGAATAGATTGCCTTCGTGCTGATAAGCTGACGATACACTGGTGTTTAAAATATAACACCAGCAGCCTTGATAATGTTTGCAGTTGTCTAATGTGTCTTAAAATGTTGTACACATAATGACTAATCTACACTTAGTACTGGAAATACATTTTTCAACAACAACAGGCTTGCAACACATATTAAACCGTCAGACAGAGATTTGAGGGTCTGGTGTAGCATTTGGAATAATGTAGAAATAGCCCAGGCTTGTTTTTAACAATTAAAAAGTAACATTTCTTATTCATTTACTTTTCTTTTCCACCTATTTATTATTCTTGCTTATCAGACCGGTATTTTAAAAACCTTGACAGTATAAATTCTCATGCACATGTTTAATCCTCTGGGACAAACAAACTGCTTGTATACTTTGTTGATCTGCCAAAAACAGATTTTTCACACTGTAAACAATTTGTTTTTATTTTATTTAGATTCAGTTCCATACAATTTAATTTAACTTCTGGGACTACCCTATAGACTGTATGTAAAAATCCAAATGTTCTGCTATCTAACATAATTCTAGGGTGCATACTTATACTTAAACGGAAATAAAATGTATCATAAACATGACATACAACATATTTTCTTTTTCACATGGGGTGCTCAGGTGTGCTGCAGACATCAGGTGTGCTTGTATGTGTGTTCTACCGTGAAGTGATAAAGCTTTAGGGTTTGAGTTACACACCTTGAGGTAGGAAGGAAGAAAGAAAGAAAGGATGTGTTTGATGCATCTTCCCCTACACTGCAATGCTGTAGTGAGGTCAGTGCCAAAGACAAGTAGAAAAAAAAAAAGAAAAGAAAAGAGGCAGAGATAATGTAGGACTAGAGTGATCTAAGGAAGATAAAATACTAAAGGCTGCCGGATGGAAGGATAGAGAGGAGAGGATGCGAGCTGTAGAACAAAAAGGATACAGGGTGGGGGGAGAGAAGTTCTCCCTCTGCAGAGGTTCAATGCTGAGAATCTGTGTCAGAGCTCCTTCCTCTGCTGACTGACCCTGCTGCTGGGGAAACAGTCACACACACAAACTCAATATGTGTCCTCTGCATTGATGAGGACACAAGACCTTTGTGTTTTTAATTTCACATTTATCTGAATGTAATGCTTTTACTGTAGCCTTCATAAAAGGGGAGCACGATGCCATCCTGAGAGATATTACATGCAATATTCACCGTCTATGCAAACACAGCAGTGCAGGTTTGGTTGAATAAACAACACCTTTAATACGAAGCGGAAGCTCTTTGTTGTTAAAGGTGTAACAAGCTCATCATGTGTTTGGCGTTACATTTCAAATACTGCAATATTTCTGTTCACATTTAATGCATGTGTTCTACAAACCTTTTTTATTCTATATCCATTTACCTTGTATTTGTTCTTTCTGCGTAACAGAGTTAGATCTATTATTTAACATCTATCACTCCCCACTTTAGCGTTATAAGTACTTCATAAAATCTTAATAAATGTTATGTGGTCCCTTGTTGCAAGTTGCAACTGATGTCAAACCATTCATTAAAAATGTATGCAGATATGTCCAGCCTTTTAATGTAATGGACAAAGTGGTGTATAAAGTACCTTGTTTTTTTATGGTAAAACCAACAGCACTTGAAAGGTTTGATGAAACCAAATATATCTTCATCCTCAAATGCTGGCTCTAAAAGCAAAATACAGACGATGGTCTTCCTAAAAGTTGTTCACTCCTGTAGTTTTCGTGCACATATTTGTGTTCTCTCTCCACTTTCCCTAAATAGGTCAGGATATCCACAAGAAGGAGGTACCCTACTTTGAGAAGGGCACCCTCCCAAAAATAATTTGAGATGTAGGAATGCTCTGCTTTAATTGAGGGCATCATCCGGTCTACTAGTGAACCACAATATATTTCATGTATCAGTAATAGTAGGCTTCCTGGATAAAACCTAGACTGCCTTGTGTTGCAAAGTGAAACAATGTGGAAGCAATATTTCAGCATTTGACAGGATTAGTAATCCATCATCCTCTGGCGAGGAGCGGGACTGTCTTTCAAATTAAACCATTTTTCTGCACATCTAGAGTTGTCATTAGTTTATTTGTGTAGCAATCCCTGCTGTTGAATGTTATTGATTATTCTGTTCGACAGGGGGATTTTGCCATTAAAGCTGAGCTCAGCTTTCATCCAGCGCAGGCTATTATTCATTTTAGCACCATATTGATGGTGTGTGTATGAGCTTTACCGGGCGTGTAATGTTTCCCTATACATAGCTTAAATGTTCTTTATTGCAATGATTTCCCCACGTGTTCGATTCACTTAATTAGGTTTGGACAGGATTTCTTTATTTTTTATGGCCTATGGGCCCAATTTTAGATATCAAAACTCTAATAAACCCAGATGTACAGTACAGTGTGTTTGAACATAATTTATGGCTCTATTTCCAAGATCATAAAGGCAGCTACAATTAGACTGTGCAGAGATATGATCTTAAACACATGTATTTGGCAATAAAGATAGATCCAATTAATATGTATAAATTAGTCTTAGAAATGTTATTAACGTGCTTTTCATTTTTAGACTGTCAAATCCCAGGATGGGTGGATAATCAAACCAAAAGTATGACAGAATTAAAAGTATCAAACTTAATTTATGGTGCAACACAGAAATGTAATAGCGACAGCCAGGTTGCAGAAATATGAATCATTTTCCAGAATGCAGAGAAGCAGGTGTTATACATAGTTGAAGGCCGTACGACTCTTTCACTTTTGGTAAACACTTGAGAACGTGATGCTTTTGCAACAACACAGCTTACCTTACATCTGATGACTGCTACTGTGGGGAATGTTTTCAAAATAATATTTTTTAAAGCTGCGCAAATAAAAAAAACTTGCAACCTTATTTTATTCTCAGTAGAAAGAAATCTGGTGTAAAATGAACCATATATGTTTTTATATGTATATATTTACACATCAGTCAGTGTGATCGGTAAAGTGCTGAAAGTGACACCATTGATGATTTTCTTTAATCATTGCTTATCCATTTGTTTTATAATTACTGAAAAAAGTCAATCTTAATTGACAGTTGACGTATCAGACGTAAATTGTGTAAAATTAATACATTTTGTGAGAAGCTTCGTTCAGAACAAAAACAGTTTAAACATTTCATGTTCATGTCAGGTCAGATTTCTTTTTACATTCTTGAATCCTCCATCTTTGACTCTCTTCTAAAAGAAACCACAACTCTTAAAAGCCTAGACAACGTGACCTGTAAACATGTTAATAAGTCATGACGACACCTCCGGCAGACATGATAGATTGACTGTGAGGTTAGCTATATAATTCCAGTTAACCACAACTGAATTTCGCCTTGGAAGCATTTTGCATTCATATCATCTATTGATTGGTTGAGATGTTTTGTATATTAATCTACAAAGCCTTCCGTGTATTTGCATCATTACAAGCTAATCTAACATAAATTCAGACAAACCTGTTCTCAGTTTGGTCAGTTGTCACTGTAGGATGAAAACCCTTATAAGAAGGTTGACAAACGTTAAAGGCAACAGGGAAAATCCTCACAAAAATGATACACCTTCAATTTTTGAGTCCAATTTGTTGTATCTTTTGTTTTCTAACTTACTCTAAAGACACAGTAAGATTTCAAGCTCCAGTTAACCACGTACAAATGTAAGCTGTATATAAAGGAAACATTAGGTTTTGTTGTCAGTCCGTCAGATTCAAAGAGAGAGGGATGTTCTCTAGTCTCAACATTAACTATCATACATATGAGTCATTGCAGAACGTTCCCAAGTAGACCAGAATGCAATGCAGGCCATTTACTTTTGTAATTCTTTCCTACAGCTACACATTAAAACCAACGTGCCTTCAAGTCCAGCCCTGTAGAAAGGGAAAAGCAGTTTGTATTTTAGTGAGTTTAATTTTCCTTTAAGAGCTGCATGCAGTGACTCGTTTACACCATTAATTTAGATTGTGAGCTAAAATGGGTTACAGGCGTAAAATGAGTGGGCTAAACCTAATCTGCGCTTTGTCCAGCTGCAAAATAAAATCATTTTCTCTGGGTTGAAGCTTCGGCCTCCATCAAAAGCTCAAATAAGTAATACTTTTATGGAACATTGTGTGTATGCAGAGTCTATGCAAAACCTTATGCGGATAAATGTTGTCTAATATCTTACACTGGATTAAAAGCCATCTTCTGCTTTGATTTTTATATTTGTGTTGATCATGTATCTTTCATTGCTCCAAATACTGAACAGCAGCAAAGAGATTTTTGAAATATCCAGAAATCACATATTAATGTATTCAGCAAAAAATGTGCTGGTTAGAAAGCAAAGGGGAAATGCTGATATCATTAATTTAAAGGTTTTCAGGTTATTTTAGAGAGAAATACTTTAGCATAATGTTTGCTTCCCTTAGCTAGAATTGAGATGAAAGGGTAATTTTAAATGGCACAAAGACAAATGGGATGGCGGGAGGCTGCATCCAGTATACACTGACATCAACGACGCGCATGGTTAGGCTGTGCAGTGAGTTAATAGAAAAGTTGTGTGTGGAATTTCTTCAAACACATTATCCTCCAGCCTTGGGCGATGGTTGTGTTATCTATTTGTTTCAACAAAGGAGTTTGGCTTTAGAAAAAATAAGAAAAATAAGATTTTAGCATAGGCTGTATCTGTATTGTAAGGTATTATCATAACTCAAAACAAGTTCATGTCTGTCTCAGCCAAGGTATAAATGAGGCTGTTACCTGTAGCGTCTCCCCCAAATAACTTTCTCTGTTTCTTCCTTTATTCCTGAAAAACAGCTGGAATTAATTTCCCTCAGAGTTGTTTGAATGAACAAGTGGGATAATTACTTTCTGCATTTTCTGTTGCGGAACAAAAACAATTCACAGTTTGAAAAGGCCTTTATCATTGTTCCCATCCATCAGAGAGGCCTATTTTTAAACCATTTATGTTTTTAGCGCTCAGTAAATTATCGCTGATAAGTATTTAGTAAGTGAAGTAAGTGAACCACCACACAATTTTAGCTTCTTATTAATGTGTTCGTCACGCCGAGTCTCAGTGGCACCTCAGGCGGTCAAACACGTCTGCCTGATATGTGGGCAAGACCTGAAACTATTAAAACAGTTTGAGAGGAGAACAGTAGATGAGGGGCGGGAGGAAAGAAATGTCTGCACTCTGATAATTAAACTGCCTAATTTCTATGCCTGGTAAGGTCTTTATTCATTATGTGCTGCCATCAGCAATCAGTGGAGCGTATTATTGAGAGCATACGGGCGGGAAGAATATTTTTACTTAGGGTGTCTCTGCAGATAATACTGCACTTAGCAAGTCCTGACTGCCAGTGTACCTATATGTGCAGATACAGTATATGTTTGTTGACTCATATACAGTAAAGGGTCATTTATATTCACCATGTGTGTGTGTGTGTGTGTGTGTGTTTTCCAATGCATCTGCTGTTGTGCTCGAGGCAATTGTTGTCCCTGGAGGCCTGCGACAACAGCTGCTGTATGAATGAACGTACAATATATGTGTGTTTGTGTGTATGTGTGTGTGTGTGTGAAAGCCTTTGGGAAAGACGGTGCCTGCATGTCCAGCCGAGACACCAGCTGAAGAGCAGCTACCATTACATTATACACACAATCTCGCAGGTCAATCAGCTGCAGCTACAGATCACTTTGTATAGTTACACAGCAGTGAAGTATCACGTCCTTATCTCTACTTCCTCTTTACACCTTATGAAAATACCAACTGTAACAGATGCAGCACAAGGAAATTGTGAAAATTAGAAAATAACTTCCACATGCGAGCCCAATCCAGGGATACAGACTGGAATAATCTTCTTCCAAATCTTATTAAATCGTTGGCACAGTGTGAGGGATTTAGAAATTCTCCAAAAATGTGATGATTAGTCTTAGCTGAAGGGAGAGTGGGCGGCTAAATGAGGTGATGAGTGGTGACTGATGTGGGAGATCATTTACTGGCCATTTAGAGAACTTTTCGTTAAAGGAACCGATGCACTGCCTGCATCTTTCTCAAGTTTTCTTTTTTGACTTGACTCAGCCAGTGGCCCTATTTTGATATTCTGCCCTCGGGTTTGAGATACTAAAAATCCTAAAATCTTTTGCATCATTTTTTTAAGGTGGTTATTGAATATTCTGCAGGTTCAGGCTGTCCTGTCCCAATCTGCTCTATTGGCTCGTTGCTCCGCAGGACTTAAAACACTGATGTTTGCAGATAACCTTCGTCCACAGCTTTCTGCTAATGCAGCAATCTGCCCCGTGCTGATTATCCTGTTATCCAGCAGTATAGTACACACACACACACACACACACACACAAGCCTGCAAACACGCACAGCAAAACACTCAATACTTGCACAGTCTTGGAATTTTAAAACGACATAGATCTGCCCAACAAACAAGTATAGACGGAATAACTGCAGTACTTAAGAAAAGTTTTATACGTGAGGCAAGTACATCTGAAAATTCTTACTGTTGAGGGAGCTGCAGTGGTCACATGGCATAAAATGGACCTATGCAAGGCCGCTGCAACATATAAAGAGAGCCATAAACGTGTTGTTAATCCCTACTGTCACAATCACACAAATTAGAATTGGGAGTTATATCTTAATTAATAACTCAGTACACTGGGTGCCAGTTATCCATGTGATGAGATGATCATAAACTTGGATATTTTGCACCTAACAAGTTGATGAGGATTGCCGGATGCGTCTTTACTTTTGGTTTATGTGAACTTTAGCAATGATTCCACAATGAATCCTGCAGACTGGAGGAGGAGACACAGGTTCACCCACCCTCAATTAAAAGGCAACACTGCTGTAGGTGGTGTCTATTCGTGGGTGAATACAATTTTCCAGTTTATTTATAGTAACATTCACAGTGTCTCGTTTATGTCGGTAGACTATAAAAACATTTTATAAATAAATTATTAAAACTTGGAATTTGTTACATTTGCAGTGATTTAGAGTCATACGTGGACCTTACATGTAAATAGACTGCATTATAGTTTTGTTCTTATATTTTCTTGCTGTATTTGTGTGTATGAATAGTAAAACAATATTTTTATAACCTTGAACTATTTGGGTTCCTAGCAGCGTTATACTACAAAATATAGTTAGTATGTGCTGAAAAAAAAACATGTGTTGGGTACGGACAGTTTAAATGACGCTAAACAAAGACAAAAATGGATGCATAGAAAGTCACTAAAGCAAGCCTCGGATGAAGTATAGTCTTGTGTATATGTAAGGATAGAGAAAAGACAATGCCCACTGAGGAAGTCACAGTCTTCAAAAAACATAAAGAGCCTGTTTCCAGTGGATTGCAAATTGCTTCTATGTATTTTTAATCTGCAGAAATTCCATTACAACATCTGTAAATAACAAAACCCCATCTGTTGGGTCTGAATTATAAGTATTTCAGACTAATTTAACACAATGTAGTGGACATTTTCACCGTGAAAGTCCCGTCCAGTGTGTGAGCTTGTGTCGCCATACAGAGATGTGGATAGCAGGCAGACTTAGTGACATTTAGGTAATACTATTATGATGTAGCAATTATCACTGGCACGAGAAGAAGCAGACCTTGAAAAGAAACAGACGAGTGAATGCAGATGCTTTCTATCGTTTTAAATCAGCATCCAGAGTCACTGAACATGAGCTACTTTTGTATTATCTAAAGAAATATTTGCATATAAATGAGCAGTGTCAATCACAGACTTCTATCTCATCGAGCAGCATGCGTCAGATGATTCCTTGTGGTGCAGAGAACCGTCAATAGTCCTTTGGTCAAATCCGCTGCTGTCAAACATCAGTGAAGGCAGATACATTAAGCTTACAGCTAAGGATCAGAAAGTGACTGAATGTAAATTACACACACAACCTGCATTTAACTTCTGGAAGACCAAAGTTGCAGAGAAGCTTTATGCTGCTGTATTTCCAAAACATACTGGAAGCCAGCATAGTGTACGTATACAGTATGCCCACAGCTGCTTCCGAGCACTGACGACCTGACATGTTTGCCATTTTGCACAAGTCACACACATGGCTGACTCTCCTTCTTTGTCTCTGTGTCCTCGCGTGTCTGTCTCGCTCACACAAAAACACATAGGCATGCTCTCGCAGGTGGAGCAGGAAAAGTCCTGCAGCGGCGCGCTGCTCTATTTTAAGTCAGTTTCACGCTAACTTGTGTTTCTCCGCTATACCTCTCACCTTTCAAGAGCTGCCTCCTCAATCACGTCATTGAAAACGTTTATTTTTTCACCCCCCAAAAATACAATTTTCTCATATTTTTCTAAATGTTTTCCTCCATACCTCTTTCTTCTATCTCTACACTTGTTTACAGATCATCACATTTCACGATAATTTGCTGGTTGCTGTGATAACTGGCCATGGAAAGCGGGCGTGGGCATGTTTGAGGCATAATTAAATGCTACCCTATGGAGTCTCATTTGACATGACAACAGACAGAACAAAGATCAACTTTAAAGATGTATATTCAAAATGCACAAGGATCGCATTATGTTACATCACCTGAATTAAAGGCTATTGCCACACGTATCTGCCGATTACCTCAGTGGTTCTAACCCACAAGGGGCCACCTCCATCTCTGTCCCCCCAGTTGCCTTGGGTGGCCCTCGTGTGCTCGGAAACCAATGTGTTCTAAGTAATTGGCTCCTCTACGCAGGGAGTATGCACATCCACTGCATTGTGGCATAAATACCAGGGAGCCCCATGATGTGCAGGCTTTCCTCGCTCATTAAAAAGAGCTGAGTGTGCAGCCCTAAAGCCCCAGTCCTCCTCCGCAGTGCTCACACTGGATCGACACCAGAAGATAACAGTACAGCACACCAGTCTGTCAGAGGCCTTAAAAAGCAGTCGCACTGCTCTCTAGATCCTCGAGCCCCTGGACACAGCTCTCTCTAACTGCAGCAATGCACTAATGAGTCTCAATAGGAAGATGCAACTTGTATGGTTCAGCATTAAGTTGCTAATAATCAGCACTCATATTATGATCATGGGAACAGGGTTCTTTACCGTATTCGAGGAATTCTTTGGTATCTGAGCTCTTTAAACCGACACACCCCTAAAAGCTCTGCAAATGGGACACTGGTTGACCCTGGTGCCAGTGCAAAAAGGGCAAGAAGAGGTCATTTGTACACCAGATTTTGAATAAATGAATTAACTAATTAGTTAAATAGCTTTACAACAATGCTGAGATTAATGATATATTACGATGAAAGACAGGAATTAGAATGATCAAAAAATACTAACACTATTCCTAAAGGGATACTATGGATGTTTTGAAGTGGGGTTGTATGAGACACTTATCCGTAGTCAGCGTATTACTCACAGTAGATGGCGGTCGACACATCTCCAGTTCGGAGAAACAGACAGGAGCAACGGCACGAAAGCAAAGCAATGTACTTCTGTGGATGGGGCAGAATCAAAACGTATTTTGCCTAAAAAAACCATATAATTTTAAGTGTTCACTATATTTTTACTGCTTTCACTAAAGCTGTTATATCCATCTGAACGTTCGCCAAAGCTACCAGTAATTTTACCTCACAGAACACGGGAGTTGCTGGTCTTTCTTGATCGGTTAGTCAGTTTGTGTTATTAAGTCTGCCAGCTTTGGCAAGAGCACAGATGACAGCTTCAGTTCTCCGTCGGCAAGGTATAGCAGTGAAAATATTCTAATTATAGAGTACACTATGGATATAGATTTTTTAGGTGGCTTAAATACGTTTTGCTGCACCCCCGTCCCCCAGCAGTACATTGCTTAGCTTCCGTACGGGTACTCCTGTCTGCTTCTCCAAACGGGGTGCGTGCCGACAGCCATCTACTGCAGGTAATAAAAGCCCACTTCAAACAATCCGAACTATCCCTTTAAATCAATGGATAGCAAACACTGTTCAAGCATGTATCTGCAGTCGCACGCACTGATGTCCTTACATTTTCTTTAATTTCAGCTCAGCAGTCAAGAGGAGTGTGAAATCTCCTTTATCTTCTGAGGACCCCTCCTATTTTAGTCTCTTATTATTAGCGAGCTCATGTGTGCATGCTATCCAGAGCGCAACTCTACCATCCTACGGTGTTGTTTGTCACAGCAGCTGAGTGATAACACGGGCAAACACACACACATTCATGCATGAACACAGGAACATAGTTAGGTCCGACAACTTGCCTGAAGACTGTTTTCTTTCTTTTGCTCTGAAATTGTTTTAGGGTACAACGTGAACATAAACAAAACAGCATCCAATCACCAGATTATGTTGAACCCAGATTTGCAATCAATTTTACATTTTCAGAATCAGATATTTCCTGAATCCTGTGCATTGTTTCCTCACTAACTGACATTGCTTGTCTCCCTTTCACCCCCTCCCCCCCTTTGCCCTTTCCTTCTCCTTCTGTCTCTCTGCAGGATCCTGCTGACAGTGGTGGTGATTTTCCGTATCCTGATCGTAGGCATAGTGGGGGAGAAGGTGTACGAAGATGAGCAAATCATGTTCATCTGTAACACCATGCAGCCCGGCTGCAACCAGGCATGTTACGACAAGGCCTTCCCCATCTCGCACATCCGCTACTGGGTCTTCCAGATCATCTTGGTGTGTACGCCCAGCTTGTGCTTCATCACATATTCTGTCCACCAGTCTGCCAAAGCACGTGACCGAAGCTACTCTCTCCTCCATCCTTACATGGATCACCACGGTCATGGTGGTCACCACGGCCGCCATCATGACCATCACACACGAAAGCTTCACTCTCGCAACATCAACGGCATTCTCTTGCACCCCGACAGCAGTAAAGAAGATCACGACTGCCTGGAGGTCAAGGAGATCCCCAACGGACCCCGGGGACTCCCGCAAACACACAAGAGTTCCAAAGTGCGACGACAGGAAGGCATCTCCCGTTTCTACGTCATCCAGGTGGTGTTCCGCAACGCGCTGGAGATCGGCTTCTTGGCCGGCCAGTACTTCCTGTACGGCTTCAATGTGCCAGGGATGTTTGAGTGTGATCGCTACCCGTGTGTGAAGGAGGTGGAGTGTTACGTGTCTCGTCCTACAGAAAAGACCGTGTTTCTGGTCTTTATGTTTGCAGTAAGCGGTATATGTGTGCTGCTCAACCTGGCTGAGCTCAACCACCTTGGCTGGAGGAAGATAAAGACGGCCATGCGAGGGGTGCAGGCTCGAAGGAAGTCCATCTGTGAAGTGCGCAAGAAGGATGTTTCACACCTGTCCCAGACCCCAAACCTGGGCAGGACTCAGTCTAGTGAGTCAGCCTACGTCTGACAGAGGCTTCTCTGCCTGGGGGCTCGAGGACCTCTTACATTTTGGAGAAGAGCTTTTCCCTGGCCCAGGACCCCCAATCATTAGGGCACAAAACTCACCACTGCATAATTATTCAGGAGCACAGACAGACTCTGTGTAGTCATGATGAAGCATCAATTCACAAAGTAGAGTCTTTGACACTTCAGGAGGGAAGATTCACTTTCCTAAAAGGCAACTGTCTTGCTGTAACAAAGCTTACACCTAAAGCTTACATGATGGAGAGTTCTGCTCTGCCTAGGTGACACTAGGTGCCTTCAAAGAACCCAACAGATAGAACTGAGCAATTACTAATAATATTAAAATACTGTAAAGATAGTCTGAGGTTGAGTTATCTGAAGTTCTTCATTATTTGCCTTTGCTGTAGGTCAGAAATAATCCCCTCATTTTCCAATTTTGTGTGCATATGCAAAAGCTTAAGCGTGTGCATGCATACGCATGTGTGTGGGGGAAAAAAAGCCAATGTCTGACTTAAGTCAGAACATTTAATGCTAAGCTAATCTGAGCTACTGAGAGAAAGATAATGTTATTTCGCATTGTCCATGATCTTCAAGTAAAGTCACGCGGCGGACAAAAAAAGCACCTTTTTAAACATGTTCTAGGAAACGTACACAAAAACAAACAGCACTAAAACTATGAGCAGAAACTGGAACACAGTATTTGTTTATTAGTGTACCAGGCTTTTTTCTTAAATATTGTCACTCTTCTTATTATTCTTTCTTTGTTTCATTGGGTGCCAATCAGACGGCAGACTGACATTGTTCAAAGTGAGACACATGGTGCTTTGAAGATGAGTTAGAATTACTTTCCAACACTGTGTCACGCACTGCAATGCTCCCAATGCCTGCAAGGCATGCTGTTTACTCTCAGAAAACCACTGAAAACAGTCAAGAAAAGCGTGCCAGTGTTTCCACTTTGGCTCCTAAAGTGTGATCGCTGTCTGAGGGGCTGAATGGAGTTATATAAAGAGTTTTTCAGTTAAACAGGAAGAAGTATTGTAGTCACAAATATTTTAACGTGTAACCTCAAGCTTTTTTTCACAAGCAGATTTGGTGCCATATTTCAAAGTTACTGTACATAGATGAAATGTAATAATTACACTTAGCCTTCCCCTATGCGCTGTAGATGGGCTTCACTTGGATGGGGGAACAGGGGTTTGGGTGGTCATGAAGAATAATCATAGATTGCCAGCTTTAACAATATGTATTATTAATATGCCCTTTGTTAAGCCTTCGCCCTCTAATGGAGACTATATGTTCCGAAAAGTGTCCCCCCCCCCGCCCTCCCCTCCCCCCCTTATGGACTTTGAAAAAGGCATGTTACTGAAGCATTAATAGAATGGATAGATTATGACATTTAACTTAAAAAGAGATTGTTTTATTTATTTGCATCCTGCTCCTGTGAAATGTTATACTCAGCATGCATGAAGATGAAAAATATAAAGAGATATGAACAAAGAATCCCGTTGTGGAAATATTGAAAGTGAAAAACCTGAAAGGCTCCAGAACAGCAGCAATAATAATATATAGTATGTGAAAAAAATTACGTGAATAAATTATTATGCAAACAGAGATTTTGGCTGTGCTGTGTTTAACAAACAAGTGGAAATTACTGTGTGATGCTGCCATTTTGCTTTTATCAGGATGTTGTGATTGACGACTTTGAAATGTATAGATTACATGAAAGATCACAGTTTTATCAGGACTAAAGTTGTGTTTATTAGACCTAATTGTCTTCCTTATGAATATAGCTTTTTTTACACTGCATATGTGAGCATATCTTTTACTCAACTTGTTACGAGTTCATAGATATCAAATACTTGTATATACTTGTGCTCCTTGTAGATTCTAGAGATACAGTGATTCATGCATATCATGCTATATTAATTAACTCTTTGGGCAAATAGGACCACTGTTCTTTCCTAAAATATAATGAAAAATATATACAAATCAGTAGTCCCATGTAGCCAGAGACTAAATATGTTATAATAACAAAAACTTACTTTTTAGTCAAATGATTTCAGATGTGTGCTTAGGCAAACCCAGAAAACAATACAGTACCTGAGTAAATGTACTTCTTCACTTTCCACCACTGGTGGTGTACATGTCAGTGTGGTATTACTGTAACATAAAATATACAGTAGCTTTTCCTGCTGCATATAACACATAGGTATAGTCCACACAGTGCAGAGTATAATGCCGTTCTTTCAGCTGCACAGATTCAAAACCTGCTTCAACATTTATTATTCAACACTGAGAAATGATACTTCTCTGAAAGATGCATTATGGACTCTCTGAGTTTGATAATAAATTATAGATATTTAACCTTTTCCATGATATAAAAGTCTTGACTAAAGTACATTTATCATGCAGGAACTTTCTATTGTGTTTTGCTCATTTACTCCCATGTTTTTGCTGTGACATTTTATTTTAATGTTACTCACACTGTTGTTTCTCGGGCTCAACGTGACTCGTGGGCAGGTAAGTTATAAGAGCAGACCTGATAGTTTCAGTAATGAGCGAGGTGACTGAGGGAGAGAGGAGAGATGTGTGGGGGCGGAGAACCTTTCAGTGTTATTAAACCTTCAGGCGTCATGTGGCCGTGTCCTGGGGAACACTGAGAGCATATAGTGGGATTATAAAGGAAGAGGGACCAGGGTGATGCAGAGGTGTGTTAATAAAGCTGATTGTCTGATAGGATGTAGAGTAATGAATTTCGTAGTTGTTGATTCACCAAAGGCCACGCTGTGTTCTTATTGACGTGTGGGTAGCCGTTATTGACTCTCTGCTGTGTCTGATATACATTCACATAAACAAGCACACGCACACGCACATGCACACACACACACACACACACACACACACACACACACACACACACACACACACACACACACACACACACACACACACACACACACACAGAGTCAATAAATGCCTAAACAACAGCATTTCTGAGGATGTAGCCAGGCCGGTTGCTGTGGTGACAGGAGGACAGTAATGATGTTAGGCACCACAGAGAGAGAAACAGCACTGCACCATCTCTGCGTCCGTCGCTCCACAGCAGCACGTCAACCTACAGAACACACTCAAGTATAGACTCATTCATGGTGAAAGTTAGACACATAGCCCACTGTGCCTTATTCTGCTGCGGCAGCACAATGAGCTAAATAACAGGTAAGTGCAGTAATTACCTGTTAATGGATTCTTCAGTTTTAATGACGACTCAGAAACAGAAACTACAACCACTATAATATTAAATATATCATTTAATAAAAACTTCCCTTTCACATCACAGAGTCAAGTTTTCCACATTCGGATTACTTTATTGAAAGTATATACATTTTCATATTCTTAATGAAAAAATTACAATTCAAATAATTTCACAGTTAAAATAATTTATTGCAGTGTGAAATGTTCCCGCTTCACATAGTTAGAGAAGCTTTTTCAGAGCACTTATTTAAACTACTTACAATAAATATATGCACCTCATGTTTTTCCATCAGGTGCACAGCACAGCATAGTTAAAAAAGAAATGGCTTCTGCGTCTCTCCCCCTTCAGCTTTACGACATTACAAGACAGTGTATTGTACTGGTAGTCTGGAAGAGGTGCGGAGGTGTTTCTTTAAACTCAGATCATAGTTATTAACAGAGCTGTCACTCAACACCCACATACCTCCAGATGTGTGCAGTACATACTGTATAGCACAAATTCATAACTACAGTTTAGGAGTTCATCCTACCTGCTTACTCGTGCATTAAAGCATGCAAATAGACAGACAGACAGACAGACAGACAGACAGACAGACAGACAGACAGACAGACAGACAGACAGACAGACAGACAGACAGACAGACAGACAGACAGACAGACAAGGCAAAGCACCAAAGCACTAAAACCTCCTCCGTATTAGGTTCCACTTCAGTGGACTACACTAAACCAAGAACACATTTTGCTATGATGACACACACGCATCCTCACAAGTGGAAAACAATACCAGCGCCGCTGTTGTTTTCCAAACCCACATGTTCTCCTTTTTAGATGTTCTTTTCTGCTTTCCACTGAAGTGGCTGAAATGAAAACTGCAGCATTTTAAATCTCTTTATGTGTGGTCAAAGCATTGAAACATTAAACCATCAATAAAACCAAGTGAACAAGGTGATACCACTTAATATTGATCTATTCTTTAGATCTACACAATTAAACATAATGCCCCCTCCAAAAATGTTTTCTAAAAAAATAAAGAAAAAGCCGGTCACTTCCAGGTTGCTACTCAAACCTCCTCTGCTGTTTGCTCATGGCGAGTTTTGTAATTTGTTAAAGCACTCACATGTTCACCCTGCTCAGATCCATCACGATCCATCATGATCTGAGCTCATCCACTCAAATCATTCACCATCCGGAGTGCTGGTCTGTGATATTATCAGTCAGAATCCTTAGATGCCTGCTTTCTACCCTTTGCAGATGACTGACTACACTTCATCAGTGTCACCTTCATCTCACTTTAGTTTGATCTCACTTGATCAGATCAGGCGGCTCTAATATATATTTATGTGCTTTTCTTTTTTCAATTCAACTGAACATTTTTGAATTCTCGTGTTTGTTCTTTAACGGTGAACTGAGGAAGTCATCAGCTGCTCAAATGCTCCTATTTTTGACATTAGCCATAGGTAGGTCAAGAAAAGAAAATAATCATAAGTATCACTTCCTTTCCTGTCCCAGGCTATTTTAAGACATTGTTTTGTCATTCTGAGCAACCAAATTTCCTCTTCGTGTAAGCCTTTCAATTTAATGACAGGTGCAGCGATGTTTGTCGTTCATCACACAGGTCTGAGTCAGTTTTTTCACTTTGACCATACCGCAAATAAATCTAATTTAGAAAAATAAATGTATATTTTTCCTCTGTAAAGAGAATGTGTTTCAGCGGATTGATTGACATTGATGATCCATTCACAGGCATTCAGCTTCGCCTCCTCATCAAATTTTGACCTGCTCTGTGACCTACAGTACAGCTGATTCATTACTATCCCTGGGATAAGACAGCAATAAGCGAAGAAACATTTCATTATTCCTATCCCTTGTTCCTTCTATATTTCCCCCTATGCCTCTTCACTCATTCATAAAGATGAAATTGGAGTTGTCTTATTCCTCTCCGGAGCCTTCTCCACTTCTACCCCTTTAATGTCTCGGCCCATCAATTTGTGTCAGTCTCTATTTTGCTCTCTGCAAGGGACTTGGTCTCCTTGCGTGATAGCCCTTGCTTGGCACAGTCTCTCTGCCCTTCCTCTCTCTCTGTCTCCATCTGGTCCTCTCCTTCTCCTCCACCTGACTCATTTGTTTTTTTCCCATCACTTCCTCCACCTCCACATTTTATTCTGCCCTCCTGCCTTCCTCTAACCTTCTCTGTCCTCTTTCATGCAGGCCTGCTCTGGCTTTTCCACCTGGATCTCACTTAAATTGTTCTCCTTGTTTATATAAGTCAAAGCTGAAGCTAAAGCCCTTCCTTACCCTCTTCTCTCTCCTAAACTGTCTTTGACCCTGATTCCTTCCCTTTTCTCTCACCACAAAGGAGTTTGTCGCCTTTTTCAAAGAGAACGCTGACAAAAAGCGGAGACATCTTCTCCCAACAGCTCACCAGCTATCATTATCTCCTTTTATATCTCTTCTGATGTCTGCTTGACACCTCTCTCAATAATACTGGAAATATGATATATGTGGAGTGGATAATATGCAAGTTTTGTCTGATGTTATTATTTAAAGCTGTGACTTCTTTCCTTCCAGATCCAGATCCAGATCTTCCAGATTTGACATTTTACTGGATTAATTCATTTTTGGGAATTTGCTGTGTGAGAGAAAGATTTGGGTTTTATCTCTAAGATATCCTCCAATAACCCCTCGACCATACACTCAGCACAAATCTGGCTCTAATGCGGTTGTTCTGGTAATTTAGTTTCATGACATGAGTGACACTATGAGGACTGTATTGTGCTTTCTTTAAACCAACAATAATCTTTCAAACAAGTACTGTTATTGCCCTTGCAAGTGGTCACCAAAAAGACAGGGTACCAAGGAAATAGACTGGTAGTGTAAGGAAGTTGGTAAACTGAAATTTCTCCATGCAACCTGTGCATCTGAAAAGCAAAAATATCCTTTCTACGAATGATGTGTGAAAATGCATTGACCTACATTCTTACATACAGTACCACAGTTACCCACAAGATCCTGCGTAATAACATCTAATCCTACATCACATGACACTTAATGTCTTGCCTGCTCACTTTAAAAGGTTGATGATGGGAGAAGTTGCTGGTCATTTGATGCAGTTTTTGTTTTCTCCTAATCCTGCATGGCCGTACATTCTACTGTCAAACTACTGTAACAGAAACCTCAGTATGCAAATACAATTTAAGTAAAAGGCTAAAACCGTTTAAGTCTGGAAGTAATGCCTGGGATCCCACCTTGGTATCATTATATCATGTATCATTACATTACATCAGTATGGTGCTGTATTTCCTACAGTCTGTAAAGACCGCTACCTGAGCAGAGAAGATGTCTGCATCCATCTCAGATACAAATCTCCTGAGTTTGTGATTGAGAGGGAAAAGCCACAAACTACCCTTTCTGTTTACAATCCAGCTCTTCATATGTCCAGATATAACACGGATTAACAACATACAGCTCCTGCTGTATCCGTTCTCTGAGACACACAAAGTGAGACTTCTACTAAACAGAGACCCAGAGACAAAACACTCTGCCACATAAAGAGGACAAATATCTTTTTATTTTAGTCGGTGTAATGCTGGATTAGAAGCGGACTGATGTGGAGCTGGATGTAATTGACAGAAATGCACAAACTGTATGTTCTTATATTAAACGCCGAAACAATGAGCTGGACTCGTCCTGTGCAGCAGGATCTGTCCATACACACATCCAAAAACACCAGGTTGCCCACAGACCGGACCTTTGGCTCATAATGTGCCCCTCCATCCCCCACCCGTACACCTCTGCCTCCTGTATCAATAAACGGAGGTCACATCATTTAAGTGGCTGTCTAATCTTAGTTTGTAATTGCTCCAGATAGCATGTAGTTGGCAAACACCAGCTTTGTGCAATGAAGTCAAGTTGCAGAGGATGCAGATGTTCCCACTGCAGGTGGGACTTTGCTTTTTACAAGAAACCTTGGCATGCAGTCACATTTCTAAAAGGTGGAGGGAACAATCATCAGATCAGCTGATTACTGTTGTGAGAGACCATCTCCACCTTAAACCTGTGAACTGCACTGTAGACCTTTTCTCTGCACAGCTGGTTTCTGTGTCATAGCATTATTAGGTGGGGGAGGTAGAGAGCAGTAGATTTATATGGACATTTTAGGGGTCACAGTTTAGAAGAGTGTCAGAAGAGTGAAAATTGTGTTTAGTGTTTAGGATCACACTGAAACACAGCGCCTCCAAGAGGACCCCACTGCACACCACAGCTCATGTAAGAAAACGCATGTAAATTATGCTATTTCCATGTTAATTATATGGAAAAACAGTGTTTCTTTCCACGGCAAAAACTTTTGTTTAAAAGGTAAAATATAAAATCAAACTCCGACCTTAACCTTTAAGTCAGCAGTACTAATATCATTTTTTTGCTACGGTATTTATTGCTGTGAAATTGTGGCAACGACAGTTCTTTAAAGTGAAAACAACAGGGTTTCTTTACGGTGTAACTGGTATAATCAGATTGTCATCAAGCATGTAAAGAGTGTATCTTCTCTACATCTGAGGTCACACTGTACAGATGTACTACATCTAACCACACACACACGCTGCAGTGTTTTCCTGGTTAAAACTGCTGCAGTACTGTATATTGGGATTACTTGTCATGTACTTTTCTAAGAAGAAAAAAAGACAGAATATAGTGGCCACCTGGCACAGATTCACAGACTGAAAGTGGAGAGAAGGTTGTGAATAAATGAGGAATTTTAACAGATGTTCCCTGCTGAGTCTAACTGGTATTTTTGTCCTAAAGGATCAGGCACTGCTGGGCCACCTGTGGTCTTAATCTAGACTTCTTTATTCAACCACATATCTCATCAGCCCACCACCCACAGCCCACTGCTGCTGATGATCTGCGGCTGTGTGCATGTGATGTCTAGATACAAAGGTTTACCTGCACACTGGTTCAAAACATTGTCTGTTTATCAATACAACATCGACAGTGCAAAAGATCCTTTCTTTATTATGTGTTGTGCTGGTTGCTTTTCCAACAAGGACATGAAATATGAAATGTTCTGAAAAAGTAGAAAGGAAACTGAAATATTATAATTCCCCTTTAGATGACACACTGCTCAGGACTTGGAGACCCATTTTCAAAGTCCTAAAGTACAGAATCACGTTAGCATTTAGTTTCAAGCTGGCTTTTGGCCACAGGAGCTTTTACAGAAATATGCAAACATAATCAGGGCCTGCAGTCTCAAGCCTAATACAATGAATGGAGGCAATACATTAACAAAGGTTATAAGGATAAGCAGCATCCTGGGCTTGCTTCCAAAAATTAAGATTTAATGATTTTACTCTCTTACTAATCTTCAACTACGAAGTAAAACATGTGCAAGTTTAGTTTATTTTATTAGCATCACGACAAGCTGAAGGACAAACCAAACTGTTTTTGTTCTACAAATCACATTTTCTTATTCTTATTTAATGTTTGTCTTTACAGCTGAGCAATATAATAAGCATCATTTTATAAATGTGTTCACTCAGTAAAAACAAGTGTTAGCAGCTATGCTAGCAGCTAAATGCTAACATTCCCACAATGCTAACATTCTAAAAAAGAAACCCGATTATAATGGAGGCTGATAGCGATGTCATTAGATTTGCATGTATTTTGTGGTGAGTCAAAGTTAACCAAGTTGGACAATTTCATAGTTTGATCTCATGATGGCATTAGAAGAAAGGTTATTAAAATTCATCCTTTGGGGAACATTAATGTCTGCATTTTCATGTACCGTAAATCCATCCAACAGCTGTTGAGACATTTAGTCTGGTCCAATGTAATGGACCGACCGACTGACTGAGCATCCGCATTGTCCATTGTCATAGAAATGTCACATCGACATGTTGAACTCTTCCTCTTTTTTAAAATCAATATTTATACCAAATACAGCATACTCTACTTTGAGTAATAATATCTCTCTAAAAGTTAAAAACCACTTTATGGAGCATCAGAAATTGTTTTGGTTTTTAGACCCAAAATAGGTTTATACTTTAATTATTCAGGACTGAAAACAACAAAAACCTGCACTTTTATCTGACAATCCCCATTGGTGCTCAGTTAGTCTTCTCCATCTGTTTAGTTTAGTTTTCTCTGTAGCAGCTTCAGACTTTACACCCCGATGAAATTGAAGTGTTGCGTTCACCATGCAAATATTTTTCAATTAGCAGCTCTCAGCAGGAGCATCAACACCCAGCAGTGTGTACCTGAAAATAAAACTGAATCTGTTAAATCTGTTCTCAGGTTGAGGTTGATTCTCGTGGCAAATATGTCAAATTGTCCTCTCATTGAACACAATCACATTTAAAACATAGATTGCTGAGAGTGGAAAATAATGCTGCTTTTAGCCGGACCAACCAACTTACATTGTCGTAAAATCCTAAACCCTTGCAGTGGAGTTAAGTCTACACCACAGAAGAAGAAGCCATGCGTGGATGTCTGCTATCTGCCCCCCTGAGCCACCAGATGTTGCTGTAGTGCAGAAACAGTCTGTTGAGATTTGGAGGAGGGCTGGTCGGCATCTGGAATGAAAAAGTTGCAAAACAAGCTGTATTTCATACTTCCTGCAAAAGCAGCATTTTGGAGAAGCAAAGGTTTGACTGATTTTATGTATATGGCACAATGCCTTCTAGTGCATGGGCAGGTACATCTGGTTCCAGAGAGAAAAATTCAAAACCAGGAAGGTCAAATTGTTATCACTTTAGGTTGTGCGGGAAGAAGCTGTGTTGTTTACTCCTCGCCTAGAGCTCAACCACATGTGGAATTTCTCATCTGTGTGTATTTTCACCATTTACAATGTTCCCGTATTCTCACACACACACACAGCTATCACGAGCAAATGGTTGAACATGAACAATCCTCTGAGTAACACCCCCCACCACACCACATCAAACAGTTCACTCTATATTCACTAGAAATGGGTTGTTAGTGAAGAAGAACTCAGATCCTTTACTTAAATAAAAGTAGTAATACCTGAGTGTAACAATACTCCATTACAAGTTAAAGTCATAGATACAAAAGTATTATCACCAAAATGTACTTAAAGTATCAAAAGTAGACATTTGTATTATGTAGAATGGGCCCTTTCTGAGTATTGTACTATACTATTACAATTATAATAAAATAATCGATAATGAAAATAAAAGCTCTTCATCAAAACCGACCCTTGAGTAAATACCCAGATGATGGGAAAATACAGGAACTACTAATTGTTAAACACAGCAGGGGCCAGGAGGTGACCTGCTCAATCAAAGAACAGTCCTCAGTCGATTGATCAGCACATCTGTGTTTACTGTAAACCCCCACCTTGTGTGAACAAAGGAAGACTGACCTGGAAGCTCTTCATGACTTCCTCTCCTTTGAATTAGGTATAAATACTGAGGCAGAGACAGTTGCTTCTCTGAGCAACACATGGCAGCCTTACAATCTGCGTGTGTGTGAGTTTGATCATCCGTTGTATGTATAAACTCAGCTCCTTCTTGCAAGAATATAGATTAAACTCTTTTATTTGATTTGGATCCTGACTTCGTGGTGTTATTAGGAATATTTTTCCAACACCAGAAAAAAGCATAATTTTCCTAATTTTATCAAAAAGGCACAGAAGTTTTAAAATACCTAAATAAAAAAATAAAACAAAGAAATAAAGTGAAATATAATACAGATTCAAATATGTATTTCCTTTTTTATGTATGCATTTACTGTGTCATACACGTTAGAAGGACAGTTATTTAGCTTTTCATTGTGAAATCAATTTCCTCCAACGCATTAAAATCAAATCACAACACAGAAAAATAAAAGGGTATTTGCAGAGCATAGACCTCCGCGAAGGCCGTTTCCATAAGTTAAAAATAATGTGTGTATTCGCCCTGTGATTTGGCTCCAAAGTGTAATGGGTTCTTCCTCGACCCATGCTACACTCTTCCAACAAGTTTCATGAAAATTGTTTTTTCCTTCATCCTGTTGACGGACAGACAGACAATCAAACAAACAATCAAAACAACAAACAAACCAAATCGAAAAGAAATGGCCTCCTTGGTAGGGGTTAAAGTAAAGCGAGGAAGTGCATTCTTTCAGTGTTGTATAACAGAGGGCAGCATCACTTTGTTTGATTTATTTTAAATATTCCATACTAAAAGGCTGCTTCTGATTTACTGTACATCTACAAACACAGAAAGATCGTAAGAATTCATTACGTGTTCATCTTCATTTTGTGTTCTTTTGAAGTTGACTTGATTGATCATATTATTTACTCATAATAATAACAATTAAACTAAAATAATACGTGGGGAAAAAAGCAGCTGACTGCCTCTGAACTTTCAGGCGGTTACAGTTCATGTGCAGGAAAAGAGGAAATATTTTATTACAACGAAACCACTTTCAGGTTGTGAGAATCATTAACCCTTTATAGTCCTGGCCGTTAAATATTAGCCTGTAGTCCTGTGGTTGAAATGACACAAAACATTATCTGACATCGTGTCCCAGGAACATATTCATGACCTGATGGGCTCAGTCGATGGGTTCACGCATTGTCAACTCCTCACAGTGTTATCACGTCTGATGTCACCGTTATTTCTCAAAGCCTCCGTCAGGTCCTGACTTGCTCCTGTCGACGAGACCGAAAGAATGCCTCGGAGGGAGTGTCTCTCTTTTGTTGTCAAGGAAACCTCCTGGATGTACAACTGTGTGCTGAAACTAAACACAAGGGACAAGAGTCACTTCCACATGTCTGTATTTACATATTCAACTATCAGGGGGAAAATGTTGTGATGTGTCATGACTTGCTTATTCCTCCTCTTGACATGTGTCTTGACATGAAACTCAACAAAGAGGAAGAGATTTACATTCCACAGCTGCCTGGTTCACTTTCAGACACACAAACATTACCAGTTTGAATTAAGGCAATACATAATCTCCTCCATGTGCTTCACTGCTCTCTAATTACTGTAACTCCTTTCCTGTGCTCCTTCAAAATGCTGTTTGGCAGGATTTTTACCATCCCTCCCTCCTAATGCTGCCTCGTTCTTTAGTGGTAGAGGAAGAAATTTGGAGAATTCTTTTCAGTGACCACACCAAACTCTCCAGTCACATGCCCTCTTTTTCCCTTCCCGTCCTTCTCCTAAATAAGGAATTACAATCTGAGTGAGGGAAGAGAGAAAGAGAGAAAGAGGCAAAGTGGCAAAGGGGCGGGCCTTAGAGTGAAATAAGAGGACGTGAAGGCATATCTCTCTCTCTCTCCTTCTGTTGAATGTGGTGAAGTCGTATATTTCAGACAAGGGTGTTTGCTGTATTTGTGTTGCACTCTGTACTGTGTTGTAAGGAAGAAGAAGAAGAAGAAGAAGAAGAAGAAGAAGAAGAAGAAGAAGAAGAAGAAGAAGAAGAAGAAGAAGAAGAAGAAGAGTGTGAATACAGCAACACAAGCCTACCTGTGTTCACCTGAAAGCTACTACACAAAGTAAGCAAACATTTTTTATTCTTCTTGTTTTCTCTCGGCCTCGTTCATCGATCTCAGTTTTCTGATTTCCTGCTGGCAGTCAAAAGATTTCTTCTTTGTTGCTTTAAACTCGTGGCTAACTCTGTGCAGGAAACGTATGTAACATATCACACACCCCACCCTCCCTCTCTGCCTAAGTTTTTTAAATGTTCTGTGTGGATTAATCTACTAGTCTGTACATTCTTGTGTTATATAAGTTTCTTATCTTGGCAAAGGTTTTCTTTCTGCACTCATGTGTGAGGCTTCACAGCTTCAGAAGGAGAAATCTCACATTAGAGAGCCTTCATGTAGCCAGTACTGTCTAAAAGTCATTTTCTAGTTTACTACAGTCTCTGAACACCAGGCTGCTGGTTCAGGATATGGCAGTACAACTGTGCATGTATTTGTCACATATGTTGTCACATTTATGGACCATGGTAACGTTTTATGTGCAGGCGAGCGTGCTAGACATGTGAGATAACTTAAAGACTTGGTTGTGTTTGGGCTGGTCTCACTATCTTTAGTGATAAGGTGATAGATTCAAAGAATTAACAGTTAGGGTCAGAAGCAGCTGGTAAGAAATAATCGGTAATCCATTGTGTTCACATCACAAAGGTTTCCACATGACCTTTTTGCCTTTTGCTGGAGCGAAATGTTTATTCACAAAAGCTGCAGAATAATTCATTGCAACACATTTAGACACATTCAGTTAGACGTGGAGACTGAAGACAGTCATTTAGAAATATGTTGATGAGAAATGAAAATGTGCTACCGTATTTCTCTCGTTGCCAAAGCATGTATGAGCATGTTTATGATACTTGTTTAACCGTCTTCAACCTCAGCACACCTCTGATTATCGACATCTTGGTTTTTGTGGGGTGTTGCAGCTGCAACACAATCATTACTAGATGTAGGCAGTAACTACTAGGACACTCCCAGTTGATTTCTAAAGAGTACAGGAGTACACAATCTTCTAAAACACGCACTCAAACATCTTTACACACGTGCTGCTTGAATGGCTTGTGCTATCATGCTAGTTTGCAGCATTTACAGTTGCTTTCACAGTAAAAATCAGTTGTGCTAATGGTAGCTATGCTATTTGTAGAGTGACAGTTATATGACCCAATCAACAGTATACATGTGTAGTTCAGAGATCAGAGAGCTGGTAAGACTTAATCTAGAAGAGTAGACACACTGACTTCATGACACTTGCAGAGATAAGTCCTAATGTTTGTTTCTTTGTGCGTGCAAAGACAAAACAGATGGAACTCCTCATGTTGTTTGAGAGTTTCGAATGTTTAGATATTTACTTCGTCCTTGTAATTGAAACAAACTGGTGTTGGAGTCACTCAGAGACCAGGAAGTCGCTTCTTCTCCACATAACCACTGCAACCTCAGACAATAAACAGAGCCATAAGTGTGATACATGGCAGCAAGGGCTCCAGTGTGGAACTGTGTCGACACAATGAGGATTTGTCAGATTTGTGTAAGACTGAGAAGCTTCTGTTTTGCAAGATATGTATGAGGTTAACCTTTATGCCCTTATATTAAACCCAGCTTCAGAATTATAACTCAGATTCTTGCACAATCTTACATGGTGGATTTTCCTATCAGCTAAAAATATCTCCATATGTTATCTATTTCTCTAGTTTTTGGAAATGTCACTGAATGTTATGTTGCATAACTCAGATCTGCAAAAGCCATCACTGCAGCGCGGCGGTTAATACCGCTAACCGTCTCATACGTTCATGTTTTAACAGGCTCGATGGACTGTCTTGTTTTTTCTTTCTGCTTAAAGGATGTTCCCATAGTGATCAGCAGTGTGTTGTTTTGTTTAGAGTCCTGTATACACACATAGCTACCTTTGTCAGGGAGGAAGGAAGGATGTGACAGCCGAATGAGCAAACAGGATGCAGGGAGCGGGGTGGTTCTGCTGAAGCCAACAGGAAGCTCAGACTGCATTAATATGTGAGATAGGACAACCATAATTAGTAACAGCAGTGTTGTAATTCTTTAAGACATTAACCATGTTCAGCTTCCAGGAGACAAAATGTCTTTGTTAAATAAAGACACTGACATGGTGTGGATAATGGAATTACAAAGCTTTAACACACAAAGGAAGTATTAAATGTGCATATCGTATCATAATGGTTAATAAAGAAGATGGAGGATTCCATTAGAATTAAATGCCCTGCTGTATTATAGAAAAGCATTTGTTTGCAGGTGAAGAGTTAGAAGAGAACATCAATACCAGCCACGTGTAGGTTAGCTTATTTTAGCATAAAGACTGGAAACAGGTAATTTGGATCTGTTATCTTAACCTCATTAATTAACACGTAATGTCTCATTTGTTAAATCCATACAAAAAACAAAGTATAAAAATTACAATTTACAGTTTTACTGGAGATTATGTGCCATTGTTTGGCTGGGAGTAGTGACTTCCTGGAGTTGAATTGTAGGTTTTGAACTTTGTTTTTTTTGCAGTGATTAAAAAACCAGATTAATGTTCTGAGTGAGCGTTGGAACTGCTGGTTAGCAAACTTTGGACAAAGCCAGGCTAGCTGTTTCCCCCTGTTTTCAGTCTTTATGCTAAGCTAAGCGAAGCTGCTTCTGCCTTTAGCTTCATATTTAACACACAGATATGAGAGTGGTATCAATGTTTTCATCTCAGCCAGAAAGAGAACAATTATATTTCTCAAAATGTTAGACTATTACTTTAACCATCACCACTAGACGTCTGATTTCAACACTTATACCTTTGACTTAAACCTTTTTTTTTATATAATATAACAACCCAGAACAAGTGAGGACCAGCCCAAAAAACTAACTGTCCTCATTCGAAATTAATAGGTTCTCACAAAAAACAGGTCTAACGCACAATAAAAACACATTCTCGCACGCATCAGGAACAGAGTGATTACTATTTGTTCTGACTGCAGGCCAGGACTGTGGGTGTGAGCAGGGCAGGGACTTGAATGTGAATGTTGTATCATCTATCAGATATCCATATTGAATAGAATATTTGCTGCCAAGGAGTAAAGTTTGCTCAGCTACCTGCCTATCTAACACTAACTTTCCCTCCCAACAGGATCAGCATGTCAAACAGAGGTCCTGCCTTTGGTATGTCCCGGGAGGTTCAGAGTAAGATTGATAAGAAATACGACCCGGAACTGGAGGAAAGGTTGGTGGAGTGGATCGTTGCCCAGTGTGGCTCTGGAGTGGACAAGCCTGAGCCGGGCAAGACTGAATTCCAAAACTGGCTCAAGAATGGATGTGTGAGTGTTGGATTTGCATAGGTGTGATTACAGAATTGTAGAATTGTGTACAGTATATTTAGAGGGATCTGCTTTGTCATGGGTAGATTACTGAAGGGACTACCAGGCCCAGCCCATGCTGGCCTAGGTAGTCAGGGAGTTCCCTGGCCTAAACCTACAGAATGTCACTCAGAGACAGGTACAACCAGGATGAGACTACAAATCATCACAAAGAGACACAACATGACTACAAAGACATTACAAAGTATTACAAAGAGATTCAAAATGACCATAAAGAGACACAAAAAAACAACAAACAGAGACTAAACAACTATGTGTGTGTGTCTTCCTGGGGCAAATTGTCTCATAATCCGCCCATGTGCTTCTTCTAGGTGCTGTGTGATTTCATCAACAGCCTGTATGGATCCAACAAGCCGATAAAGAGCATCAAGAGCACCAGCATGGCGTTCAAGCAGATGGAACAAATATCCATGTTCCTCAAAGCTGCAGAAGATTATGGAATCACCAAAACTGACATGTTTCAGACTGTTGACCTCTTTGAAGGTAAGACAACCATCAGAACAGTTATGGGGAGACACTGCAGGTGTAAACATTATAACTAATAGATATCACTATGAAACTTCCCCAGTTGATTACTTACATTAAGACAATTATTTACTGTATTACAAGTTTTCCGAAATGTAATGTTTAAATATGCAAATGGAGCATTATCTAATACTATCTTTTGGTGAACTTAAGAGAAATCTAAAGACGCAAATAGACAAAGTGTAGTTAAATGTCTTATTTTTTATGTTTTCTTTCATAAAAAAAAAAAGACATGTTATGAAACTCAAAATTGACCAGTGCATGAAAGAAACAATGTTTTTTTTTGCCTCTTGTGTCTCACCTTAAGTGTTTTGCAAATTTCCTGCAATATAAGCGAGGATATTAAGCTGTATCTGGTGAAGAGCACGGGTCACTGTCCTCTTCCCTGTATTTGGTGTGTGCTCTGTTCATGTGAGATTGCTGCATGTCTTCAGGCAAGGACCTGGCTGCTGTCCAGAGGACCCTGATGGCTCTGGGATGTGTGGCTGTCACAAAGAACGATGGGTGTTACAAAGGAGACCCCAACTGGTTCCACAGGTGAGTTTGACTGATTTCCCCCCATGGAAGAAACATGTCTCTGAGTTGGTAAAACCTATTTCAGTGCTGAAGAATGAGATTGTGGACTGAGAGATGTCCGTATGTCTGCAGGAAAGCCCAAGAAAACAGGAGAGATTTCTCAGAGGAACAGCTGACCGAAGGTAAAAGTGTCATCGGCCTGCAAATGGGCACAAATAAAGGAGCATCTCAAGCTGGAATGACAAGCTACGGACAACCCAGGCAGATCAACCCCTGAATCCCAGCTGTGCTTTAACCCTCCTCCCAGACACTCCTCCTCCTGCCCTCTGAAAAGGCCAGCGAGGACGGAGAAACTCTGACTCTTACCTTGGCCATTAGGAGAAATGTTTCCTGAGTATTTTCAAGGCTAAACTGGACCGAAACAGGGACCAATGAGAACATATGCACATAAGTCAACTTGAGCACACATACATAAATAGATACCTTTACCAGTGCGAGTAAACAATTAGACAGAGCATTTAACATAGTAAATTGTAAATGATAGTTTTTCTTAAAGGACCATTCCAGTTGTTTTGCATGTTTTAACCCACTACCTAAAATGTACTTCACGTCACCGCAAACCTTAAGTCTTTACAAATTGTTTTCAAGGCTAAACTGTAAACTTGCTTGAGATAACTCACATTCAACTTTTAGTTGACTTTTGTCTTTATTTTAACACCTACACCATTGCAGCATGCAAAACCCTTCCTATTGGTTCGTTCAAGTCCGATATCTGACATTTGAGAATCTTTAATGGATCCATTTTGTTTTCCACAGTGTCCTTGTTTGCTTTTTGTTTATCTGCCAGCACTGCTCTCATGATAATGCAGATATCAATTATTGGACGTCAGGGTGGACTTGAATGCATCACTATGGAGAGTTTTGAAAAGGTTCACTGCTCACAACTGCAACACAGCTAAAAACAAAAAGTGAACACGTAAGACAAAACGATGCTAATTGTTAACGTGATCTCAAGCAAGTTTCCAGTCTCATTTGTTGCGTACTGGAATGAATTGAAAGTGGCAGCCTGGAGGGTAAGAAGTGTACGGAGTGGTGTGGTTTACAATCATGTTAAGCACAAAAATGTAAAGTTAATAGGTTACAAAAAAAACAAATCCACAGGTCTAGTCAAGTATAAGTCATTTTTGGAAGTGAATTGCCTGGTTTTAAAAAGCTTTTTAAGAAAAAGATAAAATGCAGTCGTGTGTGTTCATCATATATAGTGGAGATGATTTTGAAATAAAGTTTGATTTACCTGTAAAGACTACTCTTTTGTGACGAATAGATTAACCAAGATAGTATTAGGCTTTGTCCACGTACCACTATTGATCACACACGATCCCTGTGCTGTGTGATCCTCTGGTGGTACCATGTGAACAGTAACAGAGATTAACTAATGTAAATAGCAACCCAAAATATACATACCAGAGTTTCTCCAGGTAACATAACACCGCCTTGTTTGCTTTAAACCTGAGCTTTACTCCACAAAGAGATAAGCAGATGTAATAATGTCTGTGAAAGAAATACAATCTGCACACGTGGGAGGAGAGAGAACCTGAGGGAGTGATGATGGGTGGGGATAAAGCTCAGAGTTTTCCTGGCCGGGCTTTGCCTGGTTGGATGATATGAGAGAAAGAAGGGGGATTCAAAGGAGGTATGTCACTATCTCCTGCCAAGGTTTTGTTTATACTGTTTTAAGCTGTTCAGCATGAACTGACTCAGAAGAAGGCCAGAGATGCAGAAGAAAAGCAGGAAGGAGAATAATAAAGAGACAGAAAGAGAATAAGGTTTGAGGGGAGAAAGACATAATAAAGAAACAACAGGAAGAAGTGGAACTTAAAAGAAAAAAAAGAGAGAATGAAAAGAATACAAAATAAATGTCCATACACAGTAGATCAAGGTGGACGGGGTCAGAAGGAGAACAGGTCAAGACCAAACAGAGGACCTAAGAAATCAGAGAGCATTTCCAAAAAAGGACGGATCATTGCAGAGGGAGGGCGAACAAAAACACTACCTTTTCCTCTCCCTTCTTGTTCTTTGTCTGTTAACAGGAAGCTGTGTGTATACGTGTATAAACAAGTATGGATTTAAAACAAGTGGAAACAATACAGTAAACAGGTTTTCTGTCCAAGTGGTGGACTCCTCTCACCTGCTTGATCACTGTGCAGTCACAGTTATCAAACAGTTCATGAGTTTCTATAACACCTACTTGTCTCTCATGGACAGAGATCTGCTCTTTACGATGTCCTCAATAGCAAGCACATTCTGATCTTTGGTTTCTTTCATTTTTAGTTTATTTATTACAACAAGCATTAGAAAAGTGCTGCTCTTACTTTCTTGATCACTGTGCAGTCACAGTTATGAAAGAGTTCATAAATACCTTTTACAGCACCTACTAACCTCTGATGGAGCGAAATCATTTGCTGTTTATAACGTCTTCAATACTAAAAATGACTCTACTCTGGATGCTGCAGGACATTAGTGTCTGCGGGATGGCGGCTGTTTTTCTCAACGGCAGTTCCAATAACTATAATTATTTATTATTTATTTCAACACAATGTTTTATAACTTGTGAAAACTATACTATGACTTTTTTATTACATTTGTTTATTACACTTAATTTATGACTTTTTTTATTATTTAAAACTACAAACTACCCTTTCTGTTTATAATCCAGCTCTTCATATGTCCAGAGATATCACGGATTAACAACATACAGCTCCTGCTGCATCCGTTCTCTGAGCAGTGGTGGGCCGTCATCAGACTATACTTTTTTTTTTTTTTCACAAATATGTATTAAATTATTCCCCATAGTGTATTCTCTTCATTTCATAGCTTTCCTCTTGGTTGCGCTGCTTCCAGCCTCAGATTGAGATTTGGAGGTCTGGCCTTTATGTTAGAGATTTTATCCAATCATATTTCAGCCATGACGTGTTGCCAGGGTCCAAGAAATCTGCCCTGAGGCCTTCAGAATCAACAGTGCGGGCGCCTGTCGCTTAAAGTGAACGGAGACAAAACTGTGGCGTTAACCAATCAGATTTTGAGTTGGCGACACCTGATTACTGTTGTGAGAGACCATCTCCACCTTAAACCTGTGAACTGCACTGTAGACCTTTTCTCTGCACAGCTGGTTTCTGTGTCATAGCATTATTAGGTGGGGGAGGAAGAGAGCAGTAGATTTATATGGACATTTTAGGGGTCACAGTTTAGAAGAGTGTCAGAAGAGTGAAAATTGTGTTTAGTGTTTAGGATCACACTGAAACACAGCGCCTCCAAGAGGACCCCACTGCACACCACAGCTCATGAAAGAAAACGCATGTAAATTATGCTATTTCCATGTTAATTATATGTAAAAACAGTGTTTCTTTCCACGGCAAAGACTTTATACGTAAAATATGGAATCAAACTCCAACCGTAACCTTTACATAAGCAGTACTGGTATCCTTTTACCAAAATAGTTGAAAAAGTTCTATCAAATTTATTGCAAAAAATTGTGGCAACGACAGTTCTTTAAAGTGAAAACAACAGGGTTTCTTTACGGTGTAACTGGTATAATCAGATTGTCATCAAGCATGTAAAGAGTGTATCTTCTCTACATCTGAGGTCACACTGTACAGATGTACTACATCTAACCACACACACACGCTGCAGTGTTTTCCTGGTTAAAACTGCTGCAGTACTGTATATTGGGATTACTTGTCATGTACTTTTCTAAGAAGAAAAAAAGACTATAATATAGTGGCCACCTGGCACAGATTCACAGACTGAAAGTGGAGAGAAGGTTGTGAATAAATGAGGAATTTTAACAGATGTTCCCTGCTGAGTCTAACTGGTATTTTTGTCCTAAAGGATCAGGCACTGCTGGGCCACCTGTGGTCTTAATCTAGACTTCTTTATTCAACCACATATCTCATCAGCCCACCACCCACAGCCCACTGCTGCTGATGATCTGCGGCTGTGTGCATGTGATGTCTAGATACAAAGGTTTACCTGCACACTGGTTCAAAACATTGTCTGTTTATCAATACAACATCGACAGTGCAAAAGATCCTTTCTTTATTATGTGTTGTGCTGGTTGCTTTTCCAACAAGGACATGAAATATGAAATGTTCTGAAAAAGTAGAAAGGAAACTGAAATATTACAATTCCCCTTTAGATGACACACTGCTCAGGACTTGGAGACCCATTTTCAAAGTCCTAAAGTACAGAATCACGTTAGCATTTAGTTTCAAGCTGGCTTTTGGCCACAGGAGCTTTTACAGAAATATGCAAACATAATCAGGGCCTGCAGTCTCAAGCCTAATACAATGAATGGAGGCAATACATTACAATACATTACATGTCATTTAGCAGACGCTCTCATCCAGAGCGACTTATAGTGAACTAATTACAGGGACAGTCTCCCTGGGGCAACTCCGGGTTAAGTGCCTTGCTCAGGAGCACAATGGAGGCAGCTTCTGGTATTGAACTGACAACTAAACCTCTAGACCACCTCCACCACATTTACGAAGGTTATAAGCAACATCCTGGGCTTTCTTCCAAAAAATACAATGCTCTGTATTGTTTTCATATTAGCATCATGACATTTTATGCTAAAAGACAAACCAAACTCCCTTTGTTGTACAAATCACATTTCCTTATTATTTTTTATTTAATATTTGTCTTTACAGCTAAGCAACATAATAAGCATAATTTTATAAATGGGATCTTTTTATTCAGTCAGTAAAAACAAGTGTCACAGCAACGCTAGCAGCTATGTGAGCTAAATGCTAACATTCTCACAATGCTAACATTCTCACAATGCTAACATTCTCACAATGCTAACATCCTCACAATGCTAACATTCTCACAATGCTAACATCCTCACAATGCTAACATTCTCACAATGCTAACATTCTCACAATGCTAACATCCTCACAATGCTAACATTCTCACAATGCTAACATCCTCACAATGCTAACATTCTAAAGTTTAGAAGATATGTTTTCCATGCAATTTGCTTATTAGCATTAAAAACAAAGTACAGCGGAGGCTGTTAGGAATGTCATTAGTTTTGAATGAATTTGGTGGTAAACCAAAGTGTTGAACAATTAAAAAATGTGCATCTGATGGCGCTAGACGAAAGGTTATTACAATTCAACCTTTGGGGAACATTAATGTGTGCAACGAATTTCATGTCTATCCATCCAACAGTTGTTGAGACATTTAGTCTGGATCAAAGTAATGGACCCACAGACTGACATTGTCATAGAAAGCCTAAACCCTTACGGGAGAGTTAAGTCTACACCACAGAAGAAGAAGCCATGAGTGGATGTCTGCTATCTGCCCCCCTGAGCCACCAGATGTTGCTGGAGTGCGGAAACAGTCTGTTGAGATTCATCGCAGGGCCGGTCGGCATGTGGAAAGAAAAAACTGCAAAACAAGCTGTTTTTTATACTTCCTGCAAAGGCAGCATTTTGGAGGTGCGAAGTTTAAACAAAAAAAAAGTTTTGACTCATAACACAACACCATCAAGTGGGGGGACAGGTACATCTGTCTCCTGTGAGAAAAATGCAAATCCAGAAAGGACAAATTCTTAGCACTTTAGATTGGGGATGAAAAAGTATTTTCTCAACCACATGTGGAATTTCTCATCTTTCACCATTTACAAGTTTACTGGATAATGTTCCCATGTTCTCCCACACACACACAGCTGTCACAGTCAAATGGTTGAACATGAGCAATCCTCTAAGTAACACCCCTCTAACTCCCCACCCCACTGTGTCCAACAGTTCCCTGTATGGGTTGTTACCGCTCATGCAAGAAGTACTCAGATCCTTTATTTAAATAAAAGTAGGAATAGTGTACTATGTCGTGGCAACTTAAACTCAGTTGCTGTCCAGAGAGATGAGTAAGGCAACAAACCTATAATCCTATTCCAGATAATGCGTGCACACATGGTGTCCTTCTAACAAGTGACCACATACAGCCATTTAAAGCTGGGAAGGTCTATGTGAGGTCGCATAAGACAATAAAAAAGACCGCTCTTATGCTCCTGAAGTCTGCATCAGGGCAATGTAGAGGTGTAGTGACCAACACAGGTAGAAGGACAGGACGTTACATTTCAGAGTGTTTCAGAGTTTATGCTTTATATTTAAATTATTCGACGAGTTTTTGACCAATTTAACATGCCACTTTAGGGCCTCTATGGTATTTGCGACAGCATTTCTCACTGTATTTGGATTAAACGTTTTCTTAAAAACAAAACACATTTTAAAAAACACCTATACCTATTTGAAGCTAATGTACTTGCAAGATTCCCGCTGTTCAGAGTTGTATCCTCATGATTGTCACTTTGGGCAAAAGCGTCAGCTAAATTAACTGTAATGTAATGTGCAGGTAAAGGGTTTGCAAAGCACCTGCAGGGTGTGTGAGAACGCAACTCCTTCTCCCTGTTTAGGTATTAGCCTGTAGTCCTGTAATTTAAATGGCACAAAACATATCTGACACGATCGTGTCCCAGCTACATATTCATGACCGATAGGCTCAGTCGATGGCTTCGCACGTTGTCCAACTCCTCACAGTGTTTTCTCTCGGCCTTGTTCATCAATCTTAGTTGTCTGGTTTCCTGCTGGCAGTCAAAGTATTTCTTCTTTATTGCTTTAAGCTTGTGGCTAACTCTGTGCAGGAAATATGAAAAAAAGGTGTAATGTATCATACACCCCAGCCTCCCTCTCTTTCTCCTTCACTCTTGCTCGATTTTGATCATAATCACTGTCAGTTTTTAGTTTTTCTGTGTGGAGTAGAAACCTTCTGAATAATCCACATGTTCAGCTTCCAAGGGACAAAATGTTTTTGTTAAATAAAGACAATGACATGGTGTGGATAATAGAAACACAAAGCTTCAATAAGTGGTTATTTATTACAAAATTAGTTATTAAATGTGCACATTGTATCATAACTTAATAAAAAGATGAGGGATTCCATTATAATTAAATGCCCTGCTGTATTATAGAAAGGCACACTCACACGTGTATACGTACTTGTTCTGTCCCTGACTCTTAATTGGCTTCATTTCCTATCGTGAGTTGAATTTATAAAGATAAAGATATAAAGACATAAAGATATGTGTAGATATAGCGTGTTTATTTGTGAGCTTTGGAAGTGCTGGTCCCCCTGTTTTCAGTCTTTATGCTAAGCTAAGCGAACCAGCTTCTGGCTTTTCTGACCCAGTGGACAGGCCTGACACAAAACAACAACAAAAAGAGGCTAAACAACTGTAAAGTCTGTGTGTCTTCCTCCGATGTAGGAGAGGTGGTGGGGCCTTTTACATGTCTGTGCCCATGCCAACTGTCTCATAATCCGGACATGTGCTTCGTCTAGTTGCTGTGTCATTTCATCAACAACAGAACAGTTAAGGGGAGACACTACAGGTTATAACTAATAGATATCACGATGTAAATTCCCCAGTTGATTACTTACATGAAGACAATTATTTGATGTATTACAAGTTTTCTGAAATGTAATGTTTAAATATACAATTTAAGCATTATCTAATGCTAACTTTTGGTGAACTTAAGAGAAATCTAAAGACTAAGTGGCGTAAAATAAACACTTAAATATTTTTGATCATTTCTTGTCTGAAAGAATACATGTTACAAAATCAAAAGCCCAAACTCAAAATTGAGCAGTGCATGAAAAAACAATGTTTTTGCATGAAGTGTTTTGCAGATTTACCACAATATGATCAAGAATATTAAGCTGTATGATGGGTGAAGAGCACAGGTCACTGTCCCCTTCCCCTACACACTTGGTGTGTGCTCTGTTCATGTGAGATTGCTGCATGTCTTCAGGCAACGACCCCAACTGGTTCTGTTGAAATTCATTTCTTGAATGGTCTTAACAATATGTTGATGCTCAAGTTAAATAATCAACTGACAACCATGTATTTCTGTAATACAACATTTATTTTTATTATATAAGAAACCACAAAAATGTTCCTGTATAAACCCGATGTGAAGGTGGGAGGTGGATAGCAGGATTAACCATCATGGAAAGCGATAAATGTCTCGGGAGAAGCAGGAGGAGTAGAACTGGATGATACCAGTATTGTTTGATGACTCTGTAAGCAGGAGAAGGTAAAAGATTATCCATTGTAGGAGAAGTTAGAATATAAATGATGATTTTTATGTTGTATGTCAGCTGCTCTCCAGACCAAATTGGTGTATTGTACTCTGTTTGATCTACAGCAAACCTATAAACCACATCGAATTCTGAGACCGTCTCGTTTTTTAGTTACGCCTGTTTCATTGGTAGTGAATCTGAAACCATCTGGCCCAGTTGAAGATTAATTACCACGACAGTTCCAAAGGTGACGGTGCTCGAAACTGACTGGGAATGCTGGGAATGAAGTCACAACCGAGTTCACCGCGTTCCGGTAACAAGTCGGAAAAAACATTTAGCCTTGCTAGCTATTGTTAGCAATACCAGTTGATTACAATCATGAAAAACGCATTACGTAGTATTTTCTGTACATAAAAACACCATCGCTACATGTCCACGGATAAAACTTGGACAGTACTGTGTGTATGTCTGATTTAATGAGGCGCAAATAAGACAGAAGTGGTAATAAACAGTGTATTACTATAGCTTTCACTTAGTGGATGGGCGGTGCAGCTGAGGTCGGGGTTAGTGAGGACTTTCAGAGTCGGACATCAGACTTCAAGGGCCGGGAGGGAGTGATAATGGGTGGGGATAAAGCCTGGATTTTTCCTGGCCGGGCTTTGCCTGGTTGGATGATATGAGAGAAACAAGGGAGATTCAAAAGGAGGTATGTCACTATCTCCTGCCAAGGTTTTGTTTATACTGTTTTAAGCTGTTCAGCATGAACTGAGAAGAGAAGATGGAGAAGAACAGCAGGAAGGAGAAGACAGGAAAAGATTAAAGTTAGGTTTGATAAGAGAAAGACATTAAAAAGAACAGGAAGAGAAAAAAAGAAAGAAAGAAAGAAAAGAAATAATCAAGGTGGACGGGGTCAGAAGGAGGTCAAGACCAAACAGAGGACCTAAGAAATCAGAGAGCATTTCCAAAAAAGGACGGATCATTGCAGAGGGAGGGCGAACAAAAACACTTCCTTTTCCCCTTCCTTCTTGTTCTTCGCCTGTTAACAGGAAGCTGTGTGTACAAGGTTTGTACCCAAAGGGGTCAATTGGTATTTTGTAAATTGATGAGAAACAAGAACGAATTTAAAGCAAGTGGAAAGAATACAGTAAACAGGTCTTCTGTGCAAGCATATTCTGACCTTTGGTTTCTTTCATTTTTAGTTTATTTATTACAACAAGCATTAGAAAAGTGCTGCTCTTACTTTTTTGATCACTGTGCAGTCACAGTTATGAAAGAGTTCATAACCATCAAAGATCATTTAAAAATGACTCTGATGCTGCAGGACATTAGTCTCTGTTTTACTCAGCTGTAGTTCAAATAATTATGATTGTTTATTCCTTCAACACTAATATTTATTTCAACACTCACACAGTCAACACTAACTGATGTTCTTTGGCTTAAGTGAGCTCTTTGAGTATCACACTACTCAACACATCAGGTTTATCTCAAGGGGCCATTAACGTGCCAGCTTTGTGTCCTTGCGAGACCTTTTTGGGCACCAGTATCTACAGCAGACACACACATATAAATGCGTACAATAGTATTTTGGTTTGTATTAGTATTTAATTGTTACTAAGCAATTCATTATCATTGGAGGATCATTCCATCAAGGAAACACATTTCAGAATTGTATCACCTTTTATCTAAGAGGAAATAAGAAGTGATGCGATCAGATATGTGATTCCTTTATCATTATTTTTGTCAGGAGCAATGCTGCATTTAATCATCATTTATTGACTCACTGAGTTAACAACCTTTAGCATATTTAATTTACACCCTGACTTTACAATCTTATCAGCTATTGTTAGTCACACTGTAGCGAATGCAACTCGTTAATGATGAATTTATGAATCGGTTAAGTGACTCATGATTAGTTAAGTATTAATTTTTCATGAATTGATCTTTTAAACAAAACTATAATTCCCCTCTTTTGACACATCATTGAGCAAGGAAAAGCACTGTGGATGTGCGAAACTATCTCGTTTCTGCCTCACGGTTGCTCAGGTAGAACTGATAAACTCATATGATGAACTCATAATTCACTTCTGAGCTGCCGGTCTGGAAGACAACTGAAAATAATAAGAGTGAAGAACACATTAGAAATATTCCTCAAACAAGCTGAAGTAAAACATGTCACTCTCTGCTTGCATTCTTTTTTTTTTTATCTTTTTCTCACAGTCTCGATGTTTTAAACATTTCTACAGCTCTTTTTTTTTTGGTGGCTTTTTGACACAAGAGCAATTTTTTTACATTCCATCAGGGTTTTAACGAAAGCGTGGAAACACCAACACACCGCTGGCCTCACTGCTGTGGAATGCACTCTGCTGCCATACAGGGGCATAACAGGGGCGACGATTAGCCTCGAGGTTAAAGAAGTGGCCTTATGACTGGAGAGATGCCAGTTTGAATCCTTAATCTGTCTGTGAAAATGTGAATGTGGGAGCTGATGTAGCACCTTCTCCTAACACTGTGTTTTCCGGGCAAGGCAAAAGGCGGCTCCAGTAAAGGACTACGACAAAACTAAATTGTTACGGAGCTGGTGGAGGGGGGTTAATATTCAGAGAAATAAACTGTACTCTGTGGTGTTGTGGTCGATCCAACCTTACAAAGTGAAGCAATGTGGTTCCTTTACAAAAACCCCACAATTTTTAGTAAATTTGTGACTTTAATCTCAGAGAATAGTCAAGCGTTTCCTCATAACTTTGTCAGGGCTTTTTCTCATACATTTACCAATTTAATCTAAGAGAACATCCACGTTTTATTCTCATACATTTACGAGTCTAATCTTGGAAATTTAGAGTCGGAATATTACCCCCCTTAATTTATTAATTTAGATACAATGGCTTTAATACGCTGTCGTACAAAGATCATTTGAAGGTCATTTAAAAGTTCTCAAAATTAGTTTTTGGTTGTGTCCAAAATGGCCCAAATTTGAACCTGTCAGGATGAACTGAAGTAAATGGCCTTCAGTTTGACAGGTCTGGCAGGACACTGATCAAGGCATCTGAGTGACGTAGTGGAAAAAGCTGTCGCCTGGCTGCTGGGCTTCTGGCTTGACCCGCAACACAACCTATGAGAACAAGAAGGACTGCACCAGTCATTTCAGCAAGTTACCCAAAATGACATAGTTTATATTCAAGTGACAAATGGATGGTCCTGGCGTCAAATCAGAAAATGCGTCTATGTGTTGTTCTAGAGGGCATGGACACATTTTGTTGTATTTTGGAGGATGTATTGTTACTGGCAGTGTTAGTGTTAGTGGATTACAACAGATCTTTCCACAGATGAGAAGGCAATCCAATTCTAATTTTCTTCATAGGCATGCATGGTTTGTGTCAGGAAGAGCTGTCAGGCCTGAGGTTATAAGTGACAACCCCTGTTATGCTTGTACATAAACCTTAAAATGACGAAGGAGGACAAGTGAGAAAACCTGATTTGCAGGAGTTTAAATCCTGTTGAAGAACAAGACTGCTTAAGACACAGTGATTGGAGCCAGAATAGGCCAAAGGGCAGCTCGTCCTACAGAGTATTTAGCTCTGAACTATATTTAAACACAGAAAATGCAGCCATTAATTGACAGCAAAAGCAATGCCAGGCTGCTTTGGTTTGTACTCAGTCCAAAGTCATTAAGTGGCACAAATCAAGAAATGATTGTCCTGGACAGCCTGACCCTGACCTGAGACCTGCTGAATTAGCTTTGGGACAAACATAATGACTGAAAGGTGCAGTGCAGAAATCAATGGGACTTAATGAATTTTGATGACCTGGTCGCAGAGTAGTAAGGCCCTCTGCAATTCTGCACTGTTCGAGTGAGGTAGAGATGGTCTTACACCAACCTCAATGCAGGTAAAACAGCTCCTTTGGCTGCTCGAGTGGCAAATGATGAACCAGATTGGTTGTCATGTTTGCACTGTAAAGCTCAATGAGGTATCATGGACGTGTCATTTGCAGTGGAGATCCTCTATGCACGAGTGTGGTTTTTAAAATGGTGACAAGCAACTTTGTTTACAAAATAGAGAAATAGGTTTTGAGAGTCAGAATGGATGCATTAGAACATGGCTGTGTGTGTGGATGACTCATAGGCTTGAATATGGTTGATCCGGGGACCCACAGAGGAAGGTGCAGCGGTGTGACTTGCATGTGTTGTGTGGCTGCATTGAATGATAAAAGGGTGAAAAAGGTAGGTCACAGGAGTATCAGGTGTAAATGGTGGGTAATCGGAGTCAGGAAGCAGATGTTTCCCCTCGGATCTGTCGGTTTGAGGCCAAATATTCTGAGATCTGAAAGGTGAACCCTCCATTTAAACGCCATGAGAGGAGGACAAAGCGGTTAAGGCAGCGTGACAAGTTGAAAACTAAGAAAGTATAGTTTGATATTCACTTCAATCCCTCAAAGCTCACCTTGAGGAATGCTGCCTTGGTTAAAACCATCTTTCAGGTTTTGCTATAAGCTGCCAAAACCCACGTTTTCATTCCACTTTGTCCTTCAATTTATCACCTAATCAACCAATCATGACGGTCCTTATCTGCTGCAGTGAAGCTGCAAAGTGCTTTGTACAGGGGAGGGGGAGTTCCTCAGCGAAAGCGATGTGGCTTTTTGTCTGTCTTGTCTCGCTGTTGATTTATATAAATGCTTCTGTTAGACACCTAGGCCCTCACCTGGCTGATACTGGTTACTACCTCTGGCAGAAGAACATTTCAAACACCTGAGAAAAATCCCACAGTTCTGTGACAGCAAATGCACATTGTGTATGTAAAATAACTGTTCCTGCTGATTAGCACAAAAATGAAAATGACTTACTTCTTCTTTTATGTTGGTAACAACTTCTCTATTTAATTTCCTCTGAAATCATATAATCTGATTTTGAAGTGATTATGAAAACATGTGATGGATTTATTTGAACTTTCTTTCTTTCTTTTTTTTTACGGGTTAGGGTTAGGGTTAGGGTTATACGACAATACGACATCATGAGGGTTACAGCACATGGCCAAGGCACAAGCATGCACTTATCATTTATGAAATCATAACATCTGAGAGAAATAATACGAAACGATGCCTCACATTGCATGGGCATCGAAAACACTGAAACACATGAGGGAAATTGTGACTAATTTAGACCTTGTTTTCAAAGAAGTACATTTGATTATATATTACAATGTTTTATTACAGAGAATGTCAAGTTAGACACTAAATCAATAGTAGACCATGTACCGATGTGTGCAGCTGTTCAAATTGTGTTCGCTTTCCACTAACGCTTATTAACTTGTGATACCCGTGCTTTGTTATTGAAAATGTCTAAAGGTCTCAAGTGCACGTTGTAACCACTGCAGCATTTATTACAAACCCCGAGCCCACAGGTTCATACACAAAGTCAGAACATATATATCTAATTGGGATTTAATGTTTTCCTCTTGCCTTCGCTGTTCATTCAGGCCCTTGAGATGTTGTGTTTCAGATGGACCAACACTGCGCAGCTTGTTCACACTGAAGTACAGCCAAATATCAAACAGGTCAATAGAGCAGGAGCAACACACAAGGCCAGATATAGATTGCATCAGGGTGTAGCTAACTCGTCTCTGACGCCTCAGTCTCTGATAATGCCTGTTGGGATTAGAAACTTATCATTTCACATTTTGTGTGTTGATAAACAAAAGGGTTCACATATGTATCCACTGCCAACATGGCCAGCTGCAAGACATTTGAAAACATTAAGTGCATATTTAGATTGGGATTACAGGCAGTCTAAACATATTTGGTTTAGAAATGTACAAGCTGTGGACAAAGTGCCAAAGTGTTTTTTATTTCCCTAGATGTTTAATGTACGCAGAGAAAAGTGTCTTTTAACGTTTTACCATCTCATTATGTGACATAAACAGTTGTTTTCCTTCTTTTTTTTACAGCATATACTAGAAAAAACTAGTAAAAATAACAGCTTTAATTCCTCAGTCAATCCAGCTTTAAGTCGTTTAGTTTTGGGCTGAGCTCGAGGTGTTAACGGCGCTTCAGACTTCATACTCAGTCGACAGTACGGGCCTCCAGATGGACCAACTATTTTAGCTGCACTGGGACAGTTTTGGGTCATTTAAAATTAATGAGTAACATCAAACGTGAGCAAATGGTTTATTAACTCTGTATTTTACAACTTGCAACAATCATATAAACTCCAGCACACCTAACTGCGTGTTTAATAAGGACGTTTAACAGGAGTCTAAATTGCTTCTGTGATGTTGGTGAATTATTACATAAGAGATAAACGTGCTTAAAGCTAATTAATCAGGCAAGTAAGAATGATCTGGCTGAACGAGAGGAGGCGGGGAACAAGCAGTGAGCCTTGTTAGTGTCTCCTTAAAATGGTTTCCACTGCTGGTGAGTGTGTAACACAGCACTGCACATTCATAGCCTTGCTTCCTGTTTCTTTCTTTAAAATTCAGATATGATCACGATGGAAGCCCTGAGAGGCAAATAAATCTGTTTGTGTTTTCACAGATGAAAAACAAAGAAGCAACTTAAAACCTTTCACAGTTTTCTGTCCTGGTTTCATGGAACTTTAAAAAGATGATCCTGGTTAAAAACTTGTTTCTTCACTCGTTCTTAAGCTGCAATCACATGAGAGATCTTTTGTGTTTGTCCCTCAGGGCTTCCATAGCTAAGTCATCACAAGAGACAGCTTTAAATAAGGAGCAAACTGAAAAGATCACTCCCAACACATGATTAGATTTCATTTTCTTTAATGGAATGCTTTACCTCAATAACGTGACAACGAGCCAAAACAGTGCAAATGCTGTATCGCACCAAACAGACTCCCACAACCTGACCCCCAGTCAAACATCATTTCCTCAAGCTTCACGTCTTATATACAACGGGGGTCACTTCTAAAGACACTCATACGTCCAATTTACACAATCCAGTACCAGACATACTGTATACAACCGTCCCCATGAACACTTAAGGCACACACACATACACTATTTATATATAACACAGCACGCATATGTGCAGAGCTTAAGACAGCAGTAACGTCGCATAATTTGACTCTCAGAACCGAAACCATGAAGAAACAGTAGAAGCTCACAGACAAATTGTTTTCTTTACATGACCTGTGATTGCTTTTGAGCATTTAGCGCGAGCATATTCAGTATAGCTGTGTTCAGCAGCTTAACCATGTGGCTACTTTTTATTCCTAAAAATATTCAGTAGCTACAGAAGTGAGGGCCCGGGGTGGGAGGGCTGGTGAGAGTCGACTACACATACAACAGGGAGAGAAACAAAGAGGTGAGAAACAGAATAAAGAGAGAAAATACTGTATATTCATGTATTTAGGAGGGAGAGGGAGAGAGAGCTTGTGTCAAAGTGTCAGACTGTGAATATTTGGATATATTAATGTGAGATACACATGAAGAAAGAATTGTCCCAAATCAATCTGCATTTTCATAAGGAATGCCTCATATTACGATTAGCAATGTGATGAGAAAGCATTAGGACGTGACGAACACCAGATTATCACAACTGTTTTTACTTTTTTGTAAAATATTGAATCAAGTGCAGTGTTGCACTGTAAACCTACTGAAAACCAGTGCACACACAATATCATTGACATGTTTCTATTAAATAATGTCCTTCAACAGATACAGGACACCGTCTAGAAGTCGTTCGGAGCAGTTTTAAAAAGCAGGTCTTAGTTTTGGCAATACAAAACGTTTAAAACGCTTGTTTTAGACATCAAAATGAAATGTCATAGTAGATTTATCTGCTAAATGTAAAAGTAAAATGTAAATACACTTGCTGGGTGTGATAGAAGTTTTGCTTGAGGGTGTTTGTAAGACATCAGTAGATTATCAGACAAGTAGATTCAGCCTAACATCATCAATGAGTATGTATTCATACATGATTTTGACTTGATATTCACTCATTTAAAGACAGAAGCAGAAGTGTGTGTGTGTGTGTGTGTGTGTGTGTGTGTGTGTGTGTGTAGAAGTAGTTAACTCTCCCGATATATATCTTTTTCATATTGATTAAGTTTCAAAAAAGACATCTAATTGGTGACACACTGAATTCACAAGTGAACTGTTATCAGAGTAAGTGCTCCTTGTTTTGCTGAGTGTATGAAATAGTACTCGAAGGACTGAACAGACGAAACTATCAGTCAATTTGTGTAAATTATTTTTTATGACATTTACTTCACTGGATTATTCTTGAAGCAAAATCATCTAATAGTGAGAGATATTTTTAAATGCTGCTCACTGCGATACATAGTGTGCATCTCAGCAGTGGTTTCCAACCTTTGTAACTAGCGGACCTTTAAAAGCACACAATGCCTCACCCAAGAGGGATTTCCACTTTTCGGATTGTTTCGATTTAGCCTGAAGAGGTCATTTGGCAAGAAAAAATTAATCTGGGAACATGATCAGAAATATTTTTATGTTATTCCTTAAATTATCGTGTGACATCTTGTGACATCTTATGACATCTTGTGACATCTTGTGACATCTTGTGACATCTTGTGACATCTTGCGGTTGGGAACCACAGCTCAGACTCATAACAGTGTACAACGTTGTTTAACGTTCTGCCGACTGTGTGTGTTGTGCACTGGACTTCTCATGTGTTAACAGAGAGGCCGCACAGTTAACAGTTTTGCCGTCATCAAACAAAACACGGAGGAAAAATGTGATTGTTTTTCTGTTCTGCGTCACATCTCCGTGTGATCTCAGTATATCCGTCTGATTCAGAGAAGTCTCAATCACTGCAATCACAGTGTCTACGTCTGTAGTGAGGTCTCTCTCCCTCTTCAGCACCTCTCCACACCCAACCCTCATGAATGTGATCCCGCACCCCTCCGAGGCCCACTCACATCAGTGTGCCTCTTACCCCCCTCCCCCCCCCCGATAAGTAAGCCCTTCCTCCTCCAGATACCAGAGACATGTCTCCCCTGTCTCCCACAGCAGTGGGTGAGACATGCCTCTGGATAAATGTGCTGCTCGGCCACGGCCCCTCAAATCAGCGACGCCGGCTGCTCCTCTGGCTTCTCATCCAGTATCTGGAGCAGCAGGTCACTGAGGGGCTTCGCTATGGTGCGGTATCCTGTCTGCGTCAGGTGGAGGAAGTCAAACATGTCCTGCGGGCTGATGGCTCCATCAGAGTGAACGAAGTCCCCGCTCACATCCAGGACCTGAGCCCGACCCAGTCGCGGCAGCCAGGAGAGCAGAAACTCGTTAACCGCCGCGTTTTTCTCCCTCAGGGGGTTGGGTCGCTCCCCTCGAGGCAACAAACTCTGAAGGGCACAACAATTATATTTTTGACTCATTTATTCAAAAAGAAGGTTAAGAGAGGATTTCCCATCGACACCCGGGGAGAAGATAATCTGCCACATGATAAACAGACATTCAATACTTGATCTACATTTTAGTTTTATTTAGGCTTTAAAATAGCACCCTTTATCATTTATATTTATTTGGACTATTATTCTAATTATTAATCGTTATTGTAAACTACACTAACTAATCACACAGACAGTTTGTTTTGTTTCTTATATTCTACATTTCTTATTTACGGAAGCGAGTAAACTGTAACTGTGAGCTGGCAACTTGTTTTGGTTTTTTTATACATCATGCGAAGTTCATCACATTGAAGTAGTTAACTACTTACCAGTACAACTATCTTCGCCTTGGGGAGGCTGGAGGTGAGCAGCTTCGCAATAGCAAGAATTCCTCCAGCAACTTGCTCTGCTGTGTGTTGGTGATTGTTGGTTCCAACCCACAACACCACCACCTGCACAGGACGCAGACAGACGCTTAGTTCACTTTCACTGAACACATTTTAAGTGTGATCAAAGCATTATTACAGTAATAACTAAGCAACATTATGTTAGTTGTGTTGAGAGAATGAGCTGTTCCCAATGTCTATATTTATATAAATATCATTAGCACAAAAACTTAGTAGACGACTCCAATACCAGTGAAATGCAACGATTCTCGATGCCACGGTAAAAAAAACAAAAGAAAACAATAAATCCCATGTACTTCAACATACACTCCCACACGACCATTGGCATGCTGGTTTAGCTTCTTGTCAAAAACTATGTTTCACAAGACCACATTTGAAAACATCATGAACATTTTATAATTTTCCCGAGCCCAATATTATTTTTTACTGAATAGAGCATGAACGCAACTCTAAAGGAACCTCACTCCACCAGCTGCGAACAGCTGACGTGAACGAGCCGAGGTGAACGAGCCGACGTGAACGAGCCGAGGTGAACGAGCCGACGTGAACGAGCCGACGTGAACGAGCCGACGTGAACGAGCCGACGTGAACGAGCCGACGTGAACGAGCTCTCGTGGCGATTTCAAAACGGATTTTTTGTTCACAATGTTATATTATAAAAAGGGAAAAAATAGGCTGCGTGCTCTGGACGCGTCAATAGTTAGTTTATTGTGTCTCATACACATTTTCTATTGTCTACGTGACGATGGGGCGCCGCTGGGACGACTATCAGTTCTCGTGACATCCCTACCTGCTGCATCCAACCAGATGAGGAGGGCAGGGACAGCTACATGGTGTAAAAAAAAAAAAAAGGTGTATGCACATGGTGTTTTGTGGAGAACAGAAATAAAATGTGTATGTAGGGAGTTTGTTCTGCCCCTGAGATGTAAAAGAGTTTACTGTGTGTGAGAGGTCTTAGCAGGCTTGTCTCACCTTGGGACGGATGTTCTCCAGTTCTCCATTCTGCAGCCTCCACAGCACGTTACAGGTGGTGTCCCCTCCAATGGCAAAGTTGAGCGCATGAAGAGGAGAGAATAACTCCCTCCAGACCTGTGGACAGGAAACCAGAAATCTGCTTTTCATATGAGAATTTCTGACTTTTGGTGACTGATATCAAACAGCTCACTGATCAGCAACGAGACTCATTACAGCGATACGCATACCAATATAAGAATTGTAGCAAGGCAACATAAACATATTTACATTTACACTAAAGTATTGAGTGAAAATAATGAAATAATGTTTAAAAGATAGTCTGTTTTGCTTAGGAAGGTTCCTAAATGAGTGAAATGACCAGAAAGTATTAAGTGGCAGCCATGATAAATGCTGTTTTAATTCTCTAAATGCTTAGGAAAGGTGCTTCAATGCTTTCTTTTAAAATCGATTTTAGCATAGGGTACACTGGACCATCCTTTATGAAAGGATGATGCCGTCCCACAATCCAATATACAGAGAACATCTCTTTTAGGAGTTGTGCTACAGTTTTGGACAGGAATCCATAGTTGAAATGTACAGCATTCCCTATGTGTTTAAAAAATATTTTAAAAAGACAAAAACATCCACTCACCTCATACTGCTGCATTAGTTGTATCATAGAATCTCCCACAAAAAGCACGTCTGGTTCAGCATCCTTACACTCCTGCACAAATCTTGTGTGCTGTAAACAAACAAACAAAACAAATGCACAGCCTCATCACAACAGAGCTTGTGATATAGTCCATAAATGTGAGAGACAAATGAAAACAAACAAACATCCTACTCACAGAAAACAAGACAATGTATTCAGTTTAATATTAGGAATATCAGTCCGAGTTAACGCCTTTGTGTCTAAATCTTTGGATAATGCTCATATATTCAGATAAATCCTGCAACCTCATCACACAACGAGACACATCTGGTGCCTGGGAGTAAAAAGGAGACCGTCTCAGTCCTATTAGCTTTGGAGGATTAACCTTGCATAGACCTACCAGATGGTGCCACTAAATAAACAAGAGAAAGTGATGCTCTGAAAGAAACACAAGTCTTGGGAATGGTAACGTCAACCTTTACCCCACATTTGTGACAAAAATGATTAAGAATATTGTCAAAACTTCATCTCATGATAATGTGCTGTTCTAGCCTGGAGACCACAGGGTCACAGCACAATGGTGAACATCACTGGTAGAAATGAAATGCAATATGTTGTTGCTGCCCTAATAAATGTATTGTAATTGGTGGCAGATGACCTAATAAAGCAATCTAAGAATAAATTCATAAATTCTAACAAAATGTGATGATTTCCATGTCAATAACTTGAGCATACATAGCCATGGGAAACGTATACTATATGGAATAAGCTTTAATGTGTATTATGTATGATATATGAGTAGAAAGAGTCAGACAGCGCCACAGTGGGATGTTGTTCTCTGTTTTACAAAACTTATGAGGAATAACGTTAATCCTACAGGCGATAAAATGCATTATACATAGGGAATAAATATATTATTTATTAAATGACACATGGGAATAAAGAACGAATGTTTCCTAATAAAAACCACCAACCTGTGACATCCACCGGTCATCTCCATGTACATCCTCGACTGACTGTGCCACTGCAGCTGGGTTCAATGCATCACCACTCATCCTACAGGAGACACCACCACTTATTCACAAATAGAAAAACAACATATAGCTTTAAAGTTACAGTGACATGACGCCTATACAAAAACAGGAAGGGTTCATTTTCAGGTTGGTGTTGATGCGGTATGATGGGGAAAGCATCAGCACCAGCTAGCAGAAACCATCGCTGTGGTGCAGCAGCTTAACGTTTCAACAGCAGACAGACTGGCCTACTAGGGATACAAGCTAAAGTACTTTCGCTTTCAAAGCGGGTGCTTATGGATCACAGAGCAGATCGAAATAAACCGGCTGGGTTACTATGTATCTGACGTTAGCTTGTTAGCTAGCTAGCCTGCTAATGACTGGAGGCTGTTATGGCTGCATCTCTTGATACTTTGATTTGACACGCCCTTCGTTAATATACAAATGTTAAAACATATTTTGTTTTTAATTTAGAAGATAAACTACCTGGCAGGGTGTCGGCCGTCACTTATCAGCTCCCTCGGCTTCACAGTAACTCTGTTGCCCTAACTTCACTTCACCGCTGGCGGGTAGTCGAAGCGGGTGATGCTCGCTAGCTAGCAATGGTTAGCCGACTCTAGCTAGACGAGACAACAAAAGGTGTGTCAAGAAGGCAAACTACAGAGAGTCTATTAAGAGGAGAGCGCCGATCCGCTACCATTAGCCGTAACACTGTTGGAGGGTACGGCAGTGCGCTAAAGTGACGAGGGGTTTTTACCCTGAATACTACCAGTCAGGCAGCTATTTCTTACTGGCTGCATACATTCCCGGACTCAAACTCTTATCACGGCCATAACTAACCATCTGTAGCATGAACTAAAACTGTAAAAAAAATGTGACATTACAATGTTCTTCTGTACATTTTGGAGCTTGTTGAGGCCGAAACACAGCTTTGAGCTGCTCTTTCCTGGGAGTTAATCCGCAGGGCAAAATATACCTAATAACGCTGGTTCCGCAATGGATCATGGGGGGGTCGATGTTTTGAAAATGCTATAAAAACTTTATCAAACCTACAACGTTTTACTTCGGATTCCCAAACAACATAATACTTATTACTATTTTACATAACTTTAGTGTGTGTCAGACACTAGTTATGGATAAAAGTACCTCGAAGTGGGAGGGTATCATTTCGTTTCCACAACGTACAGCACTGTCGCCATCTTTGCTGTATGACATACTGATCTCTAACTTCCATCCGTAGCCCATTTTAAAATACTATCTCTGATCTCAGCCCAGCCCGTCAGCTGATCGCAATGCATCATGGTCAAGTTAGATCAAATGCTACATTCCTGTACTGTATGGAAATATCTTCCTATTTATTTTAACTCTTGACATTTGAAGGAAGTAATGTATGCTTTAAATGCAACCAAAATAAATTATGCATTTTTACAAGGTCATAACTATAGATATAAAACATTATGTCTGTGTTCACAGCATCTTCTGATCAACAACCTTAAATTACGGATCTAATTTAAATTCTTACGGTCAAGATTACAACAGTTTTATGCAAAAAAGAATACATATTTAAAAAAAAAAAAAGAATTGAACATGGTTGTTTATTACACTTGTCAGTGAATCTTAATTTAAACATTTAACAACCAGATTAGCACAATATTTCACCCAGACTGTTGAGTTCCTCACTCTGCCATACAGACAGGAACATCCAACCCTAAAAGAGGCCACACTACATAGTATGTTAGTGTAATTACTACTGTAACAATCTCATCAGTTTAGATTCTTTTTTCACTTATGGTACATTTTGGTTGCTGGTAACATCTTATCTGCTGCAAGCAACCTTCTTTTAATGATACAAATGAAGTGATATAAGCATATAACACTTGTCAAATAGGTGTCTCTATACCTGATTCATAGTGCACTAACATCACAAGAAGCGTTATGGTTTACTTATAGCATGCACAGTACTGAGATGCATTCAGACTCTGAAACAAGCCAATGTGTGTTAGGTCTCATGGATTAATGTGTCTTGTTTTACAGAGATGTGTGTGGCTAATAAGACGTATTTCAAATCTTTTAGACACTTTTTTTCAGCACAAACTGCCTTCAAATATGAATATGAGTTCAGAAACTGCATTATTTACTCTTTATGAAAACAATTAAATATTTATTTTTAAATGTAATCATGTATTTGTATGGCTTTATATATGTAAACATTTTCTATAATATACATTTCTTGGGCTTTAGTGCCTACTTTTGCCTACTCTTGTTTCTTCTGATTAAATCTAGCTAGTGTTTTCCTTTTGACAACGTGTACTGTGCTCTGCATTTTTTTTTAAAACTGTACGGATACCTGAAGATAAGTCTTGCATTACCCGATCATCAGCGGTGCTGTGTAAGTGCATGAGGAAATATGTTAGTATTAATCATGAGATGATCGTGATAACCGCCTACTATACGTGCACAGACAAGCCCTGAAAGCACAGTACAGTAATGAAGAAGTGTCCTTATAGGCTTAATGTTACTCCACCCATCAGTAACTACAAAACATTTTCACCACCAGCATTTAGTTCCCTCAGTCTGCGAAGATCTGCTGAAGAACTTCCAAGGCTACATGTTTAATACCATGTATCAGATGATTCTGCTTTTTGTTTTCATGGGAGGATTCTTGGTGCGTGGTAAGTTTAAATACCTACATCTCTCCTAAATGCTCCAACAGGTAAACAGTAATACTCTATGATAGTATATAGACATAGAACCTGGGGTCATTGCACGAAGGATGTAAGTTTAGTGCACTTAATAGAAAGGTTGGCATTTGGACTTCCATATTACTTACACAGTATTTGAGAGTATTATTTTAGAAATGTACACATAAAACCTAGTTTTGTGTAAAAATGTAGTAGTTTCAAGGTAATGTCATTTTATTGTTTTTTTTTATCATTATACTTATTGTTACTTATTGCACCTTTCTATATTTAACTACTTCATTTTAGAAATGGTAACAAAGCATTTTATTGCACTGTATTTGTACAATTGAGTATGTAACAAATACAATTTTAATTTGAATATGTATTTTAGGCTTTGATAATGTACAGCATACGAAAGATAATGTCTAATTCTCCTCGTGAATCTTCCTTTTGTGTTATCTCGTTCCACAAAGAAATGTACCAAGTGGACAGAAGGTTTTCTGACTTAAGAAGACTCAAATCTTTTGTGTGCACTTGATGGAGGTCATGTTACAAATGGGTGTGTAAATACAAAATGTCGCCAGGCTGATCAGTGTTATTTGTTAAACGTATGCAGTGTCCAGTCAATCATTAACCAGCAACAGAAGTAGAGCATTGACCAAAATGCATTGCAGGCAGTATAAAACTCCCCTGATTGTGTTGCTATTTTCTCAATTATGTTTAATTGTCACGGTGAATTCTACAAAATGTCAAAGACAAGTTATTACTTGATGTAAATAAGAAGATGCCAACGTGTTTTCTTGTTTACTTGCATCAATTCCTCCAAAACCGAAGGATCAAATTGGAAAAACTCATTAGAGAGCAGTAAGAAACGTGAGTTACGTTTCCCCGACCTTCAATGGTACTTACACCTGCAGGGTGCTCAACCCGCCCGACGTACACGGCTGAAAAGGAAAGGTTGTCCTCAGAGTGCTCAACGAGCCAGCAAGTAGGCTATTTTTCATCCCTAATGACACTTTGACATTCACAAAACTATGTATCAATGTGGAGTTCCAGTTATGCCACTGGTATTTACCAATTTGACGGCCATTCACTGCAACTTATTTCGGATAAGCTTGGAAATATCCAACTTTGGTCTCTGTAAGGCAGAGGGCAGGAATTGACTGTCATCATAGTTTTAATAGGAGGAATCTCCTGGATTGTGACATGTTTTACAACAGCTATTGTTTCCCAACTCTATTTCCTTCTCTTTTCTTACAATTGAAGGTTTTCACGCATTTGACTGGTTCAAGTATTATTATGACAACTATTATAACTATAAATGAGGCATTGGTACAATATCGTGTTCAGTGTTTCCCCTACCATTGTCTTGGCAGGGCGAAATTCAAGGTGTTTTTTCTCTCGAATAAAATAAATAAATATATTTTTTATTCACAACTCACTTTTCACATTGACAGGTGCTCTTCTATTAAATAAACTAAACGCTTATGCTATTGATCTAATTTATGTGCACGTTTCAGTTTGTGCTGTCTACTTTGCGCATTCACATTCTCTCCTTCGCTCTGTTTTACGAAGGGCGGGGCTTCGCAGCTGACACACGCACACATGTGCGCACACACTTACAGAGCGGAAGTAAGGAGAGGGGAGAACTAAATAGAAACCGCGCCGCGCACGCAATCTCCCCGCGCCACGCACGCGCACGCAATCTACCCGCGCCACGCACGCACGGTGAGCGCTCCTCCAAAGCAGTAAGGGGGAAACGCTGGTGTTATAAGTGGAGGATCTACTTTTCTCTTGTACAACGGCGACTACAAGCCTGTCAACTTTACTTCTAAATAAATATTCAGTTTTATGGAAATCTGTGCGATCTCCTTTTTATTTTTCCAATCCACTGTATTGTGTCAGTGAACTTCTTACCTTCATCATGTTCTTTGTTTTTACATACCCAGTGTTTATAAGATTGTATTAATTATTGATCTCTGAGGAATATTCTGCTTGTGAGCCGTGAAACAGGCAGATGATCTGTGTCATGCTCAGGAGCAGGTTGCATGCTTACTTGACCCTGAATCAACCAGTTGTAGGACTATTTGTTTAACCACTAGGACATTAGAAGACTGTTTTCACAATCATCTGCTGAAGGAGGAAAGTTTCTCACCTTCAATATGAGAATAAGTCATGAATGTACAATTTGTGTACCATTTGTACAAGTTTTGGAGTCAATCGTGGTTCAATATGCAACTAAGAATGGACTTTTCAGTGAGGGAGACATCCCGTGCCAAGCCGATAAACATATTCATATAATAAATATAATATTTGCATATTCATAGATTCTCAGTTTTCCAACAAGGAAGAGGGACTAGTAGCCTAATTCAAAAAAAGAAAATAAGGTGATTTAACTTTTCTTTTCTGTTATTCTAACATCTTTTATCTGTCTTGAACACATCTAGTGGAGAGGTAAATAATATTTGTGATTTCTTTATTTATTTACAGAGATATGATATGTCATATACAGGTGTGTGATCACTGAGAAAATGGACTCATGATGTTTCTTTTCAAGCCTAATTAAAGATTGTTCCTGCAGAAGGCGATATTATATATAAAGCATAGGCTACTTGTCAAATGAAGTAATTCAGAGTCTTGTGTTGTTTTTTCTTCAGAAGAATTCAGTGAGTGCCTTGGGGTGACAGATTTAGCAAATGACTCAGAATCTAATTATGAACTAAAAAGACTTAGACTAATAATTAAAATAACAGTGATGCTACGTATTATGACATAAGCTAAAATCTTGATAAGATAATTTATCTGAATTTTCAGGAATCAGCTGTAGGCCACTATTGTCATGCAAAATAAACACCTTTAGACACATGTTCTACTATTGACAATACTTGAATATAACTTATAGGCTACTGTCTTTGTTTTGAGTGAACACTTACTTTTTGTGATACGATAGTGTGGCCACAAGATGGTACCAGTCAGCAGAAAATTAACTTCATAATTCAAATTTTAACTTTACCCTCAGTTATGAGCGTTGACTTCTCAACCAAAACCCGAAGCTCATGTTGGTTAAAGCCCCACGTTCACGCTTCGCGAGACGTTAACAGCAGAGCAGAGCAGTGGAGGTGTTGAGTGGCAGGTCGTGTTGTGTCGGTGAGCTAACAGGTTATTCAAGAGGTGGCGAGAGTAAACGCCGCCCATCAGGTGTGTACGCAGAGTGACTCACATTTTCACCACCGAGACACGGCTCTTTTACTCCGACAGTCTGTGACGACATTTGCGTTCATGACTCCGTTCAATAAATGTGCACTGAGGAACTTTTGTACACAGGAATTAACCGCAGTATAAATGTTTTATCCTATGTATCGGATATGGCTTCTGCTTTTCCTGGGAGGATTCGTGGTGCCAGGTGAGTTTCAACAACTTCCTGTGGAGAGTAGGCTATATGTATCATGTGCCATGTCACCTGAGGCAGAACAACAATATCAAATAGTGTTTTTTAGGCTGGTAAATATCTTACCAGGTGTGAATTATAAGGAGTTGTTTGGACAGGCAAGACTGCGAACAGCTGTCGTGTTTTGGGCTATGGTGGTTGGTTGTCTGGTTGTATTATTTAATGGTGACTAGCTCTTCGCTGGCATTACACATGAGTGTATGAACTTGTGGTTGAGTTGTAGAACATCTACCATGTGAGCACTCCTGTAGATATCTGAACGTAGTTACTGTTGAGGCTCTCTGTGTGTAACACAAGTTATTCCTCCGGTTCCCAGGATCTTTCTGTTGAGGGACAGGGAATAACTGAAACTAAACGTCTGTTGCACGTAGCACAGACCTGTTTTTATTGGTAGCATTCACCTGTAAAGTTATGGAAAGGGCTGGAAAGCTTTTCATTTGAGCTATCCGTCATATTTATTTGGACAATTGGGGTTCTGAATGTATTATCTAAATCCCCAGTGGTGGAATGTCACTGGGTGCATTTACTCAAGTAGGCCTACTGCACTTAAGTATAATTTTGAGGTAATTATTATGCATGTATGTATGTATGCATGTACAGTATATATGTATGTACAGTATGTATGTATGTATGTATTTATGTATGTATGCATGTACAGTATATATGTATGTACAGTATGTATGTACAGTATATATGTATGTATGTATGTACAGTATGTACAGTATGTAAGTATGCATGTATGTATGTACAGTATGTATGTACAGTATGTATGTATGTACAGTATATATGCATGTACAGTATGTATGTATGTATGCATGTATGTAAGTATGTATGTATGCATGTACAGTATATATGCATGTACAGTATGTATGTATGTATGCATGTACAGTATATATGTATGTACAGTATGTATGTATGTACAGTATGTATGTATGCATGCATGTACAGTATATATGTATGTACAGTATGTATGTATGTATGTATGTATGTATGCATGTACAGTATGTAAGTATGTATGCATGTATGTAAGTATGTATGTATGCATGTACAGTATATATGTATGTACAGTATGTATGTATGTACAGTATGTATGTATGTAAGTATGTACAGTATGTAAGTATGTATGTATGCATGTATGTATGTATGCATGTACAGTATATATGTATGTACAGTATTTTTATGTATGTATGTATGTATTTATGTATGTATGCATGTACAGTATATATGTATGTACAGTATGTATTGTACAGTATATATGTATGTATGTATGTACAGTATGTACAGTATGTAAGTATGCATGTATGTATGTACAGTATGTATGTACAGTATGTATGTATGTATGTATGTATGTATGTATGAATGTATGTACAGTATGTACAGTATGTATGTATGCATGTATGTAAGTATGTACAGTATGCATGTACAGTATGTATGTATGTACAGTATGTATGTATGTATGTATGTATGCATGTATGCATGTATGTACAGTATGTAAGTATATATGTATGCATGTATGTATGTAAGTATGTATGTATGTACAGTATGTATGTATGTACAGTATGTATGTATGTATGTATGTATGTATGTATGTATGCATGTATGCATGTATGTACAGTATGTAAGTATGTATGTATGTACAGTATGTATGTATGTACAGTGTGTATGTATGTATGTACATTATGTATGTACAGTATGTAAGTATGTACAGTATGTATGTATGTACAGTGTGTATGTATGTATGTACAGTATGTATGTATGTATGTATGTATGTATGTACAGTGTGTATGTATGTATGTATGTATGTATGTATGTATGTATGTACAGTGTGTATGTATGTATGTACAGTATGTAAGTATGTATGTATGCATGTATGTATGCATGTACAGTATATATGTATGTACAGTATGTATGTATGTACAGTATGTATGTATGCATGCATGTACAGTGTATATGTATGTACAGTATGTATGTACAGTATGTATGTATGTATGCATGCATGTACAGTATATATGTATGTATGTATGTACAGTATATATGTATGTATGTATGTACAGTATATATGTATGTATGTACAGTATGTAAGTATGTATGTATGCATGTATGTACAGTATGTATGTACAGTATGTAAGTATGTATGTATGCATGTATGTATGTACAGTATGTATGTATGTACAGTATATATGTATGTATGTACAGTATATATGTATGTATGTACAGTATGTAAGTATGTATGTATGTACAGTATGTATGTACAGTATGTAAGTATGTATGTATGCATGTATGTACAGTATGTATGTACAGTATGTAAGTATGTATGTATGCATGTATGTATGTACAGTATGTATGTATGTATGTACAGTATGTATGTACAGTATGTATGTACAGTATGTATGTATGTACAGTATGTATGTATGCATGTATGTATGTAAGTATGTATGTAAGTAAGTTATGTATGTACAATATGTACAGTATGTATGTAAGTAAGTTATGTATGTACAATATGTACAGTATGTATGTAAGTAAGTTATGTATGTATGTACAATATGTACAGTAAGTATGTATGTATGTGATTTGGTGAAAGAGATGCTTCAGAGAAGGGCTGCAACTAACGATTATTTTCATTGTAATATATAAAATGGTGGAAAATGTTGATCAGGGTTTCCCAAAGCCCAAGATGACGTCTTCAAATGTGTTGTTTTTTCCACAACTCAAGGATATTTGGTTTATTGTCATACAGGAGTAAAGAAACCAGAACATATTCACATTTAGAAAGCTGGAATCAGAGAATGTTGACTTTTAAATATATATATATTACTCAAACCAATTAATCGATTATCAAAATAGTTGACGATTAATTTAATAGTTGACAACTAATCGATTAATCTCGTTCAGAGATGCAGTAGTTTTTGAGAATTGTAGTCATCATTCATCATGGCTGGCTACTGTACTGTAGAAAACTAATCAGAAGCTAATATTTTTGCCTATTCGACCACAGCCCCAAGCTATTTATTGGGGGAAGTAACTTCATGACGTATTTGTTGGTTTCCTCACAATGATATCAACACTTTAATCTTTGCTCCAAGCCAAGAAACATTCACATAACCCCCGTAAAACTGCATAAACGCATTTCACAAAATGTTGAATAATTGCTTTAAAGCAGACTGACACTGCTGCACTGTGAAATTGATTTGTACTCTGTATTCATCTTATTGTGTTTTCTATTCCCCTTCCTCCTCAGGTGTGTGGTCCGTTCAGTCCCTTGAGATGCTTGTGGGGAAGATTCCCTTCCTGCAGGCAGTGAATGGCAGCACAGTCATGTTGCCTTGCACGTACGCCAGCTGTATCGGCATCAAAGACCTCTACTTCAACTGGCAATTCAATGAGAACGGCACTATGCAGAAGGTAAGAACCCTCTGTTTGAGAGAAAGGTTAATGTTCAGGTAACTTGTTTGGTAGTTTAAGATGATTGACAGCTTGTTGGTCCCGTCAGGTGTGCGATTCAACGATAGTGTCAGAGTCGTCGGTGCCACATGTGAGTATATATCGAGATCGGGTGGAGTTTGTGGGGAACAACATTAAGAACAACGTCTCCATCCTGCTGTGGAACATCACCTTCGATGACGGAGGCCAGTACACTTGTTTTGGACGCAACCCTAAAGAGAAGGGCAGGAACCACAGTACCATCTTTACCCTCATTGTGGTGGACGAGTGTGAGTGGTCAAGGTCTATGTTGGTAATGTGTGCTTGTATATGTGAGGGAGGGGTATGATTTATCCTTTCCATATATAAACGGGGACTTCAGGCAAAATGGTATTCTTTTTAGTTGTTTGTATATATATGTAGTAGATAGTTTTTTTGAAACCTGCCCAAATTATGTTAAACCAGCACATCGACCTGTGCAAAAATATGCATCAGTTTCAGCAACAAAAATGTCCCTAATTATGTGGAAAACTGCCCAATTTGATAACACATCCCTATAGATATTATTAGTTTAACTATATGCCCTGACATACTGTATATTGGCCAATCACAAATGTGGGACAACTCGCTTCATGGCCCCAGAATGTGCATACTGAAGTGAAAATAAACTGGAACATGCATTCATTTGTATGTTGATAAGATAAATCAGGCCACATATACGGACAGTACTGCTGAGGAAATAAAAATTAATAATAATAACATACCGCAGAAGTATAACAAAGTATAACAAGGTATCCCCAAGGTTCAGTACCCCCTCATCTTCACAATCTACATCCTCCCCCTCGGTCAGATTCTCCGCCACTTCAACCTGGACTTCCACTGCTATGCCGACGACACTCAGATCTACCTCAGCACCATATCCCCCCATAACCCACCCCTCTCCCACATCGAATCATGTCTCACAGAAATAAAAAACTGGATGCAACACAACTTCCTCAAACTTAACAGCAACAAAACTGAACTCCTCCTCATCGGCTCCAAATCCACACTCAGCAAAACCTCTAACCTGACACCATTGACAGCACACTTCCCCTACTATTGTAAAGCGGCTTTGAGGTCTTGAAAAAGCGCTATATAAATTCAATTTATTATTATTATAACAAATTCTGAGGTGACAGTAAAAGATCAAATATAGAATGTGGAATTATTTTATGTCAGTTTGGATTGTATAATTGTATAGCTCTTTTGTGCATTTATTCACTTAAAAATAATGAGTCAAGTTTGGACCTTCACACACACACACAAATACACAATCCAGGAGAGCTGATAATCCTTCTTTCCAACTAAACCATAAGCATTCTCTAGTTTTTAAGCATAAGGTAGTTATAATCATGCAGTTCTTGTTCATTACTTTAAACGACCTTTGGTGCTCTTTTGATTAGAAGAAATAAAAAATTAATAAACCTATAAATAAGTCTCTCATCAAAATTGGAAACACATCACAATTTGTTTAAGTAGAAACTTTGGACAAATCAACAAAAAGGTTCCACCGCCCACACGTACACTTTTCTCAGCGCATTTGATACTAACAGCTGACAGGGTGTAGAAATTCAAAAGGTCTGAAAGGACCAACGGTCACCAGATATGAACTCCCTATCATGTTTATACTGTGTATATTTTAAGTCTATGTTTTGGTGTCAGGCATAGCCAGGGCCACACTCCAGCTCTAATCTCTCGTGGAGCCTCGCACCTTTCTGGAATTAGAAGGCATGTTAGTGGCACAAAAGTTGTAGAAAAGGGTCATTTTCTGGAACCTCTTCGTTAACTGTCTATATGTAGATCATCATTCCTCTGGTGTTTTGTTCATGTCTGCAGTGAGGGTGGTGGACAACACGCTGACCATCATGATAGCCTCAGCTGTGGGCGGATCCATCGCAGCGTTAATGGGCTTCATGTTGATCAAGAACTTCACTCTCTTTGTTCTTTCCAAGATTGAGGAGAAAAAGTGAGTTTTCACCACCACCTGGATATTGACCAATCATTTCATACTGTTTTGTCAGATCACATTGTTGGCAGCATGTTCGGATAGCTCAGATACTGTACATGCTGAAGTAGATTTTAAATTGAGTGAGCTCTTGATGTTTGTTTGAGCTGCCATGCAGGTACAGTTCTAACTGTGTCTTCTTTCCCCCCCCCCCAACGCCACTGCAGTAAAGAGTGCCTTGTAACTTCATCAGGGATCGACAACACAGAGAATGGCCTCTCAGGATCCAAACAGGATTCAAAACCAACACCAAAAAAGAAATGAGAAAGTGCACGTATATAAACCATATGACTACTCATATTTATGTACCTTCTTAGCATATATTTGTATATGCCCATGTGTTTGCACACAAGCAAATTCATTATGTTCAGGTTGGTTCCTAAAAACTGCCTGGCTGTGGCCTTCAAAGGGTAATATATACATGTGCACACAATGCTACTGCATGTGCACGGAAAAGTAACTGTGCAGATGGTATACAACTAAAGCAAATAAGTGTGCACATATTTATTTAAAATGTGCTCAGAATTGATTAATTTACATCTAAATGATAATTGCACCTACCAGAGACACTCCAGCTTGATTTATTTTAGATTAATGTCTTAATCTTATAATATTTACATCCCACCTTCCACCTGATCTCCCATACATCTACCTCCTTTGCCCACTTTGGTTAACACTTTACCAGAAACAAATATGTGTTGTTATCTTTGTATTTCTTTGGGTGAGGCCAGTAACTGTTACCTGTTAAACTTCTGACAATTTAAACTGGAGTGCACTTTTCTTAATGAAATGTGGCCTGGTGGCACTCAGAGCACGAATATCAAGTCCAAAAGGTCTCTATGGAAAACATTGTTCCTAAATTGTCTCTGGTTTGACTGTGGGACTGAGAAGTCATCTGACAACAGCTGTGCAGGACGTGTAATCTTAAAGGTACTTTCACGACAGCAAGAAAGCATGACGCTCTACACCAAAAAATCTGGAACCTTTTCAACTGGTTGATTTCCCACTGTTTCCGCAGGCTCTGTATAATATAAACATGAGCAATTTGGATGAGATTTGTTGATCTATTGGTGGATGTTTGGTCCTTCTATAGAGTCCCACTGGTAGTCATCATCTAATACATCCAGATCAAGCAAATAAGCAACATTTAGCCTGTCATTTCTCACTATTTTCTGTGCATTTTTAGAAAGACCCCACTTAAAATGCTGTGTAGACACAGGGAGCCGCTTATCTTGCTGGCAATGGTTGTTTGTGTCTACAGGTATTATGCAGTGAGTGTAAACTAGGGGAAAGCATGCTTGTTACTGCACAGTAAGATGCATGTCTCTGGTAGATGGTTTCTTGTTGAATTAATTACATTAAAACAAAATTATGTGCACATTTTATTAAATTATGGGGATGTGTGTGTGTGAATTTGTGTGTACACGTTATTAAATTGTGTGTGTGTGGGGGGTTATTTACCAAAAAGAAAAGTTGTATATCATTTTCCACATATATCAATAATTGTCTATGGCCACAGCCAGAGTGCATAAAACATTTTAAACTTGTCTGTTTTTCATCTGAAGTCAAAACAAAAATACTTTTTGTTCAAGTGCTTGAGACAGGATATAATGCAATGTAGTTACAGCTGGTCTGAATCCTTCTTTAACCAACACTAAATCCACAGTAGCCCTAAATCCAATGATCTATCTATCAAATCTCCTGATCAATTTGTGGCTACTTTCGACAAAACACTTTGCGTATGTTGTCTGATTTATTTAAACAACTGTAGTAAAGCAAAGAGTGCTTTGAATAGTGCTAACACAAATGGTACTGACAAAATGTTGTAGGACTCAACCCAGCTATTCATCCTGTACCTTCTGCTTCCTAGTGCTTCTATGCTCCTCTGCCAGCGAGGATAACTACATATCGCATAACAGTTTATTAAGCTCTGTAATAATACAACAAACTTCTGAACTGATATGATAGACAATCCCTTAGAACCTCCCCCCCCCACCCCCAACCCCTAGAAAATGAATGACCCTCTGATGCTGCTGCTTTTAAGACAAATAACCAATGCATTTTAAGCATGCGCAACACGGGCCAGATTTTAGATACAATGCTTGAAAACAAAAAGACTTCCTTTTTGGATAGAAAACATGCTCCACTGTACTAACACTGGTAGAGTCAGCTCTGAGGTTAACTGTAAATCTCATTGTATGCCATGCTATTTCATTGTGCTAACTATTGCTAAGGCTAAGCACTATTCGGACACTGTATGCCTGAATCAGACTCGACATAGTTGCGTAGTATGTGCAGCTTCATAAAAAATGGCTTGTTTTCCTAAACACTGACAAACAGTCAGTGTTTTACTCTTTGCAATAAATAATCTTTACCAGCTGCACTGCAGTGAAAAAGATAAACCTGGTAGCTCTGCCCATGCATAGAGTAAATGACCACCCATTTCGAATGTTATCAGCCCATTAAATGGCTGTTATCAGTTGTGATCACTGCCCTTTATAATGCTTCAGACGAGGAAAACTGCACCTACCCGCATGTTGTTTGCAGTTTGCAGTTTTATTCACGTGCTTAATGTTGTGAATTTAAACAAAACTGCTTACTTGTAGGTTTAGGAAACAACAATACTTGGTTAAGTTTAGGAAAAGATCATGGTTCATTTTAAAATAAGTACGTTTGTAAGTTAGGTATGTTATGTACGTTGGACAAAAAGGCATATTAACTTGCGTACGTAATTAAAATTAAGTCAACCTTGAGTTTTGGTTTCATACAAGACATGAAGAGGGGTTTCCTAGGTGAAAATCCTGTCTTTGCTTGACCCAACCTTCGCAAACTTTGTTGCTCTTTACACTACGTCGCCTGACTCCCTCTTTTGCTCCCTTCATAATAACTATGGCCAGTAGGTCGGCGCCTAACAATTTCGAACCTCCCTGCAGTGCTCCAACTTACCAATAGATGATAACGGCCTACTGAACCAACTAGGGGGTGGAGTAGGGCCATACCACCTGAAATCTATTCTCCTGATGAAATCTGACAATGGCCATTTAATCAACTGATAATATTCGAAGCAGGTCCACAATATTCATTCAGACAGTGTTTTACTCTTTGCAATAAATTATCTTTACCAACTGCACTGCAGTGAAAAACATAATCCTGGTTGCCCTGACCATGCATACAGTAAATGATCCATAAATGCATTACTTTAAATGATCATGGGATCAGGTCTCAGATAGCAGGCTGAGTATGGGGGCTGTAGTTCAAGTATAAACTCTGTTCAAGCAGGAAATAAGACATGTGGGGCTCTCAGTGTAGCCCACTGACAAACAGGGATGATTCCTACTGAGCATTATATTAGGAGATGAATGTATCTGCATCACACTCAAACAGTGAAATACAATTTCACCTACATTTAATGTTGCACATTCAAGACACTGAATGTCTGGCTTTAAAAAGAAATACCTCTGGAGAGTGGAACAGATGTGTGGGTGAGGTCCGGTCGGATAGGAATGTACCTCCCCAGTATCAGCAGGTGTTAGCTCAGCGTACTGTACAGTGTGAGTTTCTGGTGGTTTCTGAAGCTCACTGTTATCTTAACAATAATGTGCCTCCACATTAAAGTGACTCCAGTCTGTAGTCACTGGCTTGAAGCAATATTATAAAGGGGATGTGTTGGGCACTTTAAAAACATAAATATTTTTGTGTATGTATAATGCAAATCAGTGTCGGTTTGTCACATTGATCATCCAAGTGAGATCAGAAGAAACCAAACAGCACACATGAGAAAATATTCAGGGTGCTAAGATTCTTAAAGGTCCCATGAAATTATATTGTCAGCTTTTCAATGGTCTGGGAGTGAGGGATTGATCTTAAAGGAGATAATAGGTTAATACTTATCATATCAAATCATTTGACATGACTATTAGCTATGACACGTTTTAGTCAAAAAGGCAAAATTGCAGGAAAAGCTCTGACTTCGTCGTCACATTTCATGGGATCTTTGAGAAAGATATTGCTGGTAACAAGATGCAAGAAGTATTATGGGTAATATATACATTTATCATATGTGTGCGTTTACAATAACATGTTTGACTCAAAAGAGAAAATCCACCGTGGTGCAGAACTACTGTATGAATTGTGTTGTCAAGAAATCAGGTGTGACTTACAAAATGTTTTGCAGGATCATACGATCAGATAATTGAATCGCAATAATGTTATTTAACTGTGGAAGAGTTCTGTCAGTTGTTGTCTAATTAGACTTCAATGAATGAATGAATTGAGAAAACAATGCTTTTGGGTAATGTTGAGATTGTGGGTGAGGGCCTTATGATGACAACCAACTCTATGCAAATCACAACAGAAGTGACAGTTTGTCATGCTGCACCTTTGAGTTACTGTGACAGTTCTGTGAGCAATACAACAGTAGGAGATATCCTGGATCAGGAAGCTGTGATGATGGGATGCAAACTGAATGGGGAACATCCAGAGAGGAGCATAGAGTGGACTGGAGCCCCTGTACTCGATCTGACCCTGCAGAGCGTATAGACTCACCAAGTCATGCTCCACCGCTGTTCTCTGCACACAAGTATACTGTACAGCTTTAATGCTCTGGCTCGCCCTCAAATGATGTCTCCATTTCCAACTTCAGCTCTTAATGTCTTTATTATAGAAACACAAAATCTAATAAAGTTTTGAATGAAATGAGCTCTGTCATGGTGTTTGTATATGAAGGAATGCACTAGATCTTTGACGTCTGCACTGCCTCTTGCTGGGCTGAGGGAGGAAAAACAATGAAAACAGATGACACAGTTGAACCTTGTCAACAAAACAAATGCCTCTACAATGGTCACTTTAAAGCAACATTATGTAACTAATGTATCTTACCTTAGAATTACAGCTTTAAAATCATTTTGCCTGTTATTGCACTATGTAACTTTGGTGAGCGGGTTGTATTTCCAGGGCAGTGTTGGGGGAGCTACTTTGAAAGCATAGCTTTACAAGCTACCGATTACTTCACACTGGAAGAACTACATCAGGGACTACAGCAAAGCTACCCATGGGAGATCTAGTTTGGTTAAAAAGTAGTTCAAACTACTTTGTAAAAATGTTTTAGCAAATTGTCAATGTACATGTGATACAAAGTTATAACTAAATTTAAAAAGCCACTTGCCAGCAGAACATGTCACTAAATTGAGATGATTTCAAAAAGTGCCCAAAATGAAATACTCCACTAATACATATTTAGCTTTTATTAATAGAAAAGGGATGGGGTTTGTTAAAGGGTTACAGAAGAGGTGGTGGGTGGTGAATTAAAAACTAAATAATTGTGGGACAACATTGTTTGTAGTTTTAATAACACAAAACATGGCAAAAAAGAAGTAATTTAACTACTTGAATCACTATGCAAATATGAATACAGTTGAACTACCAGCAAGCTAATAAAAAATGTAGTTAAACTACTAGCTTAACTACATGTAGTTCACTACTCCCTAATAGGCTACTGCTCCCAGGAGAAGTGCGTAAGGCTTTACACTAAGTTGATTTTGGTGAAACTGGATCATATTTTATAGAGAAAATGTTTTCTGGTGTTTCCTCTGATGCGGTTAGGCTCCTCTGCCTCGACTCTCTGTGATTTATGGAGTTTCCTGATGGACAGAACATTTTGCTTGTTGATAAAGTAATGCTAACGCCGCTAACTGCTGCTAACAGTAGCTGCCGTCAGCTAGTTAGCTGTTAGCTGAGTTAGCTGTTAGCTGAGTTAGCCGTGCTGCTGGGAGGACTGGCAGCTCGGAGCACCGGGGGAGTGTTGGCTAATGTAAGTACCGTTAAGTAATACTAGCTGTCTTTACTTTGTCTCGTCTTGTGTTGATGCACTTGCTTGATGTTTGTCTGTGTTAGCAAAGTTGTCAAGTAGCTAGTTTTTGATCACTCATACAGTGTTGGGTAACGTTACTTTCAAGAGTAACTCGTTACATTACAAGGTTACTGCCGATAAAATGTAACTTGTTATGATACAGCTTTACCTACTGACAATAATAACTTTGTTGGAGTACTTTTGCATTACCAAAATTGAAGACCCCTTTTTATTATGTGGAGGCTCTGACAGCTGTTCCCGCCGTGTTATGGGTCTTAGGGATTTTATTAATGATTATACTAAAGAAATGGAAACTCCACAGATGCTTATCCCCCAGGCACAATTACAATTGTGTAATGTTCTTATTTGAAATCCCTACGAAATTACTAAATACTTCAATAAAAAATTGTTACATTTCTTGTTACAACAACAAATAGCCTACATCTGAGGAGGCCTAAAGTTAAAATTAACTTTATGGTCCACCGGCCAAATGGCTAGTGAATGTTCAAATTTTACCAGCCTGTCAATAGATTACCATTGTTGTTTTGGTTGGTGAGTGATGCAAAACTGCTAGCAACATGCATATTTTACCAACATTTGGTTGGTAAGTGGTGCCAATTTTGTACACTGCCCATCATCTGTCAATATACCATGTCAATAAATTTATATTATAATGATTGAATTACTTCAATTGGTAACAAGCAAATGAATTAGGTTTGTTCAAATTAAGAAGTTAAATCAACCAAATTGCTTTAGGTTGAAAATTAGCAATATTTGGGTCAATTTTATTCAATTCAATTGATTTGGAATAACTTGATTCTAGGTTGGATTAATGCAAATGATTTATTTGAAAGCAATACTATTATTAAATACATCTGACTTAATAGTATGGTTACAGGGAAACTAATTTGTGTGGTAACCCTACATTGAAATTTTAGTTTGTTAAATATTATTAAAATACTTTACTAAGAATTACAATTTGAAGTTAGCTGGAAGAAAAAAAGCAGATTCATATCAGATGGTTTTTTGAGTCTTTATTCTACAAATGACAAACACATTCGTAAGCATTAAACTGCATAATAAAATTTATTATTTATGCATTTAATTAAAAAAACAAAAACATATGTACAACAATTCTGAACCAAGTTAAGCATATTAGCACAACAGTCCCAACACATTACCTTAACACTATGGAAGAGTACCAACAGAGTTGAGCCACATATCTTATGCGCAGAGAAACCCCTTTAAACAACTAGTGCAAACTGAACTGTGTAATGTATGGGGCTATTGTCACAAAAGTATGTGGAGCGATATATAGCCGTCTCAATCCGTGTGTGCGTAAACAGATTAGTAAATGCGTGGAAAATCTGTAAATGCGTACTGAGATTTGTGAATGTGTTTAGTAATCTGCAAGGACATATATTCGATAGAATACAAGAATTAAAGCATATCCTAAAACAAACACATCTGCAGCGCCAGAAGTGTAGCAAGAGTCACATGTATTATTTTATTACAGAAGTATAATGCATTCACTTGAGAGAAAGAAAGTTAACTTTTCTCAAGTGAATGCATTATACTTCTGTAATAAAATAATACATGTGACTCTTGCTACACTTCTGGCGCTGCAGATGTGTTGTTTTAGGATATGCTTTAATTCTTGTAGTTATAATCGATAGTATGCAATTGCAGTTTACTCTACACATTTACATAGCTCAGTACAAATCTGTTTGTAGACACACATATTAAAACAGTTACACATCTCTACACACACGCAAATACTTTTGCTACAATAATGGCATCTAACCATTAACGCAGCATACAAAGGGCCAGCATGTTTACACATCACATATAAACACTATTGTTCTTCCACAATATGGCACTAGGCCAGACCAGGGCATTGTACGGCCCGCGGGCCACATCCGGCCCTGTCCGGCCCGCGTGAGGACAATCGTAAATTATAACATATATGAAAAAGTATATATATATTTTTTAACAGCACCCTTTTCAAAATAAAAGCAACACCATTGTATTGCGTGCATGGTGTAAATAACTTTCTAACTGTTGCTATTATTTTGAAAAGGGTGCTGTTTTTCTTTATTGACGTATGCGCACCGCGCGCGTGAACAGCTACAAGTGATGCTGGCCGGCTAGCCCTCAAAATGTCCGCTCACGGCAAAATAAGAAAGATTGATACAGAATGCCGCGTTTTCAAGAAGACATGGACTGCTAAGTATTTATTTACAGAAGTCAAAGGTAAAGCCGTGTGCTTAGTTTGTGGTGCGCAGGTCGCTGTGTTCAAGGATTACAATTTGAGTCGCCGTTCAAGAACTTGTCTGATGAAGAGCGGGAAAAGGAGTCGCGTGCTTTGCTAGCTAAACTGCAAAACCAACAAGGACTTTTTACAAAACATTGTACATCCAGAGATGCAGCTGTCAACACAAGTTATGTCTTATCTCACAAAATCGCTAGAAAAAGTTTATCAAGGAGTGTTTGGTGGATTCTGCAGCACTCATATGCCCGGAGAAAAAGGAGGTATTTGAGAAGCCATGCAGTCAATGAAAGGGACAACAACAGGGAACATGTGTTCACGGAGGTAAATGCATGTATGGACAAGTTGGGACTGAAATGGGACAAGCTGGCAGGCGTGACAACGGATGGTTGTCCAAATCTGACGGGGAACAATGTTGGACTTTTGAAGCGAATGCAGTATGAAGTGACAGAAATGAACCCTGAACAGAAATGGGTATATTTGCATTGTATTATACATCAGGGAGTGTTGTGTAAGTCAGTTCTACAAATTAACCATGTTGTTGATATATAGTTAAAATAGTTAACTTCATCAGGGCAAGAGCATTGAATCAGACAGTTTGTTGCACTTTGAGGAAGATGAGACTGAACATCGTGACATAGGCCAGGGTTTTTCAAAGTGGGGGGCTGCCAGAATTTTGAGGGAAAGGGAAAAATGGGGGTAAAATGTAAAAAATAAAATGTAATATGTTTTTTTTTTTAGATGTTATTAATAATTGCATATCTATCAATCTGTGTCATTTGATGCCCAATCGTTTAATATATAAAACATTTTTTAAACAACACGACCGCCCTTCAAGCCAATCAGAATCGAGCTGTCGCTACTGAGAGTGTACTGAGTTGCTGTGTGAACACTAGCTAGCTACCTCCTGCTAAAGGATCAAATGGACAAATATCTTAAAGAAAAACACCATCTGACGATCAGAATGAAGATGCCCCCGCTGCAAAAGATTCACAGCCACGGAATACCTGGCCGTCTAAAACTCGGAGGTATGAGCGATCATACATAAAGTTTGGCTTTACCGCGGCAAGTAAGAACGGCTGTGATGTACCTAAATGTGTTCTCTGCCTCGAGATCCTCGCCAACGAGTGTCTAAAGCCATCGAAACTTGATCGACATCTCAAACAAAAGCACCCAGCTGAAGCTAATAAATCAATAGACTTTTTTAAAAGAAAAGAAGAGCACCCAGTGATGCAATCGGCTACTTTTAAGCAGCAAGCCGACGTCCCTGAAGGCATCATTTTTAGCATCATACCACATCGCCCGTGCAAAAAAACACACACAATAGGAGAGGATTTAATTCTACCAGCTACAATTAATATTGTTCGAGAAATGCTAGGTGAGGATGCTGCCAGAAAAAAAAGAAAAAAAAGCGGAGTGACAGCTTTGATAAAGCAGAAGGCCCCAAATGTAGTGGCAACACACTGCATGCTCCATCGCGAGGCACTTGTTGCTAAACGAATGGATGATGAACTACATCAGATACTACAGGAAGTTATACAAGTAGTGAATTTCATAAAAGCTCAGCCCTTAAAACACCAACTGTTCGCTATTTTGTGTAACAAGATGGGCGCAAAGTTTGAGGGGTTACTGCTTCATTCTAACGTGCGCTGGCTTTCCCGTGGGGCGGTGCTGAATCGTGTTTTTGAACTGCGAAGGGAGATCGGTGAATTCCTCTCTTCTGAAAATCCTCAATTGGCTGGCCGTTTTTCAGATGCCTCATGGCTCCGGAAACTTGCATACATGTCGGACATATTCCAGCATCTAAATGTCCTGAATAAGAGCATGCAGGGGCGTGAGACGTACATATTACATGTGCAGGCTTTTATAAAGAAAATCGCCCTGTGGTCGACCAAACTCAAGGAGGAAGTGACAGAAATGTTCCCACAGCTTCACCAAGTGCTTCTGTCATCTGGTGTTGATCCAGGCACCATTTCACCACTGATCCAGTCGCACCTAGCGCACCTGCAGGGATATTTCAAAGAATATTTCCCTGACCTGGAAGACAACTTTAATCAAAACTGGATAAGAAACCCATTTGCCCCAGAAGTAGGTGAGAGTCTGGATCTTATGTCCCAAGAGAGACTCATAGACTTAGCGAATGAATGGGAGTTGAAGGTGAAATTTCAAGCTGTTTCACTCCCTCAGTACTGGCTTTATGTCAAAAAAGACTATCCTAGCACTGGCTGAGAGAGAGCTCTCAAATCCCTGCTTCCATTTGCTACCACATACCTCTGCGATCTGGCTTTTCTACATTGAAGGTATTGAAAACAAAGCACAGAGCACGTTTGCAAGTGGACAATGACATTCGTCTGGCACTGAAACCTAGGATTGATAAACTGTGCAGGAGCCACCAAGCCCACCCCTCCCACTAGTGAGGGAACAGGCATACACAAAGAGACACGCATAGGGAAATGACAAGTACTGTTTATAACTGAAGACACACTGAATGTAATGAATAAATGGCAAAACAAACAAACAATACTGTACATGTTAACTATTGATATTACTGTTATATTATTAAGACAGAAATCACTTAAATATGTACTGTTGATATTACTTTTTTATATTTTGTTAAGAATATTTGTAACAGAAGACACAATGAATGTAATGAATGAAAAACAATATCTGATTATTAATTATTAATAAAAAAATATATTAAGAATATTTAAGCTGTATGTTTAATTTCTTACATTTGCCATCATAATGTACACATCATTTAAAAAAAATTGCAACAGGGGGATTCCTGCCAGAGGATAATAATATATGGGGGTCCTTGGCATGGCAAAGTTTGGGAACCCCTGACATAGGCTACCACGCTGCTGTCAGGTGGCTCAGCCTGGGCAAAGAGTGTGGGACCTGAGAGAAGAGATTCAAGACTTCTGTGTGAAGAAAGGAAAAGACGTCCCACAGCTTTCAGATGCCGACTGGATAGCAGACCTTGGTTTTGCTGTAGATGTGACTGCACTAATGAATTAACTAAATGTCAAATTGCAATGCAAGGGCCATTTTGAGCATGTAATGTACAGCGCAGTGAAGGCTTTCATGAGAAAGTTGCAGCTTCTCTCAAGCCAAATGGAGGACAACATTCTCACCCACTTGCCAACACTGAAGGAAGCCACACCATCAGCTGATCACCTCCACAGGAACTCATCCATGTTAGAAGCACTGCATGGTGAGTTTTGGAGGCGATTTTAAGACTTTAAAACAGTTAAGAATGAAATGCACATGATTTTTCCCCATTTACATGCAATGTGGATGATGCACCCAGTGATATTCAGCTTGAACTCATTGACCTGCAGTCTGACACACTTCTGTCAGAGCACTTTAGGTCAGTCTCACTGTCTGAGTTTTACTCTTCCCTGAAAGAGGAGAACTTTCCACACATGACGAGACATGCTCAGAAGATTCTGGTCCTCTTTGGATCTACCTACATATGTGAACAGACATTCTCAGTGATGAAGGTCAACAAATCCAGATCCTCCATCACTGATGATCACCTGTCAGCTGTCCTGCACATATCCACCTCAGACATTCAACCAGATTTCAGTGCACTTGTTCAATCCCAAGACAGACTGGATCTTTCTCACTGAACAAGTAAAGTGAACTGAAAAACATCAAAAGCACTTATTGCTTTTTGTATAAAGTTGATTACTTGCTTATCTTTACATACTGTGAAACACCTTTTCAGTATTGGTTTGTGAAGAATACTGATGTAATGATTGTTTTTACTGTTTATTACTTCTCTAGGAGTATTTTCCTATTTGACCCACTCCACAATTTCATATATTTATTGGAAGATAATATCCTTATTCTTTTGATTACCAGTAGCAGCTAATCAAAATATATAATGTACTGCTTTTGAGAGAAAATTAATATTGAGCGGAATTAAGTTCAATTTATTGTTGATTCGGCCCTCCAACACAGCCCGGGTTTCTCATGCGGCCCCTTATAAAAATTAATTGCCCACCCCTGCACTAGGCCATAGATATTCAACTGGCGGCCAATATTTAAAAAATAATATATATACATTTCTTTTATAATAATTAGAATTAATGTAAATATATGTTCGTTATGATGTTATCAGAATTATATCAGCACAAATTACTACCGGGACATTCCCCGGAAGTGTGTCAACTTGTGTTTACCAGAGCCAGCATTTACCTCCAAAACTCTGCACAAAATGAGCGAGGAAAAACGACAGAAAATTGTCGGTATGATTTTGTTTGATGTATAGCTGCTGTAGGTTATTCTTATTTGGACTGTGGAGAGTTGTGATCTTAGAGCCAGCTATCGTTTATGCTCGTAGCAGATTAACAGGTGTGTGTTTCCCAGTGCGTAGTTTTGATAAAGTGGTGCAGATTTTTCCCTGGTAGGCTGTAGCGGCATTCCCTTTGGGTTTGTCGGAGGGATTGTTGTAGTGTTGTGGTGAACGTGGTTGAAGCGTTGCTTGGGAGCATGTCCGTGGTTTCGGGAGGGTTGCTAGCTTGCTAGTCGCCACCCTGAGTTAGTGCGTAAATACCCACCGCAAGTAGCTGCATGAAGACTAGGAGGGAGTTTACTTAGTGGGGCTAATTTGAGATAGTGGGAAATATCCAAACCGGCTGAGGGTAAACCTCTTGTTATATACAGGGAAACTTCACTGTGTAGCTGGTCTTGTTTTGTCGTAGAAGTTGTGTTTTGCTGGTTGACTGTAAAAATTTGGAAAACATGTTGGATCTTGAGGCCTTTATTGCTAGTCCATCGGAGGAGGCATTACAGAAATTTACAAAGGAGCAATTGCTTAAACTGTCTGAGCATTATTCAGTGGTTGTGAGGGACAAACGTCTTAAAGAAGATATTAAAGTGGCTTTGAGGTTAAAACTGATTGAGATGGGAGTTTTGACGGAGGATCAGAAAGAGCCTGTTCCAGAGTCCACTACTATGTCTGCCCAGACGCAGGGGTTGACTTTTGAACAACAACAGGAGCTTCTTGCATCGCAAAGGGAGCATGAAAGATATATGCAAGAGTTGGAAATTAATAAGCAAATTGAGATAGCGAGGATTCACCAGCAAACGGAACATGCAAAGATAGATCTGGAGATTCGTCGGTTGTCTATGGTAAAAGGTGGCAAGGGGTCCACTGAGGATCAGAGGGGAATGCATAAAGTTGGTGTGCGTCCTTTTGATATCAATCGTTTGCGTTTGTTGCCGCACTTTAATGAGAGGGACCCAGATGTGTTTTTTGCATTGTTTGAGCGAGCTGCTAAGGCTAGGGACTGGCCTGATGCGGACTGTGCTCTAATGCTCCAGTGCGTCCTTACAGGAAAAGCACAAGCATATTCGGCATTGAGTTTAGAGGATAGCTCTAGCTATGTAAAAATAAAAACTGCCGTGCTTAAGGCATATGAGCTTGTACCAGAGGCTTATCGCCAGCGTTTCAGGTTTTGGGAAAGAAGAAGTGGTCAGACGTAAGTGGAATTTGCGAGAGGTCTGACAACTCACTTTAAACGTTGGTTAATAGCCCTTGAAATCGTTAATTTTAATGATTTATGCGAGTTGGTGATTTTGGAGCAGTTTAAAAACTCGCTTCCTGGTCGAGTGGCCACCTACATTACTGAAAAGAAGGATGCAACTGCTGCTGATGCTGCTGTGTCAGCAGATGAATATGTGCTGCACCATAAGGGTTCTTTTCGAGAGCGCACAGTGCGTGATGACGTTGGCTGGAGAGGGAGTAAGTCTGACGCTGCATCATTTGATCCCACACGGTCTTGGAGGTCTGGTTCGTTTAAATCTGAAACCAAAACTCGAGGAAGTTTTGATAAGAGTAAATCATGCAACTATTGTCACGAGGCAGGACACTGGAAGGCAGAATGTCCTTTGTTACAGTCAAGGAATAAGGGTATGAGACCTAATGTTAAACCTGCTGCGTTCGTTGCGCCTGTGAGTACGACTGATGTCTCTGAGGTCCTTACCACTTGTTCTTGTGAGCCTGACATTTTGACTGCGTATGCTCCTTTTATTAGAAGTGGTGTTGTGTCACTGGTAGGAAGTGAGGTTAAAATACAGATAAAGATCTTGAGGGATACAGGGGCCTATGACTCGTACATAGTGGACGTCGGTGAACGTGTTCTCTGTCGTGGGATAGGATTAACAATTTTGCCTATTCCTTTGCATAAAATGATCCTTGACTGTGAGCTTGTGCAGGGTGAGGTTGCTGTGGGGGTTCGGCCAGCGTTGCCCATTGAAGGGGTTCACTTTATTTTGGGCAGCGGGTTGGCTGGTAGCCGTGTGTGGGCTGATACTCCTCCCTCACCTGTGGTTACACTCTGTCCGGTAGATGCTACTTCTGATGAGAGCTCTGGTGAATTCCTGGAGGTCTTTTCAGCCTGTGTGGTTACGCGCGCAATGGCGAAGTCAGAGTTGGATGCGTTATCTGACAGTTGTGGTGACGTCAATTTGGAGGTTCCGTCTGTCGGTTTTTCCGCTGTCAGTTTCACGTAGTGAGCTTTTGCATGAGCAACGGAGTGATCCCTCCCTTAAAGAGTTGTTTGATCGTGTATTGTCTGCCTCTGAAATAAATAGTACGGCTAGTGGTTATTTCTTGCAGAATGAGTTGTTCAGAAAATGGATTTCCTTGGGTGGTGATATTGTTGGAGAGGCCGTTTTCCAGTTGGTGATGCCGGTTAATTTCCGCTCCCTGGTGGTCAAAGTGCCCCATGATGAGTGGACACTTTGGCGTAAGAAAAACGTATCTGAACGTCCATAAACATTTTTTTTGGCCGTGGGTGAAAAGAGACGTCTCCGCGTACATTAAACATGCCATGTATGCCAGCTTACGGGGAAGCCGAATCAGGGCATTACGCCTGCGCCACTTCAACCTATCTCCGCTATAAATGAACCGTTTGAACATCTCATTGTGGACTGTGTAGGGCCGTTACCGTGCTCTAAATCGGGTTGTAAATATCTCTTGACAGTTATGTGTCAAAGTACCAGGTATCCCGCTGCGTACCCGTTGAGGTCAATTACTACGTTATTACTATTATTACTTTTCTGCATTACTTGCCGAACTCAAATCTACAGATTACATGTCACTGGCTATGGATGAAGCCACCGATGCAACAGATACGACACAGCTCTCGCTGTTTGTGAGGTACTTTAATGGTGACATTTCTAAAGAGGATTTGTTGTGCCTCATACCGCTGACAACCAACACTACAGGTGAAGTGATGTTCACTGCAGTTAAGGCTTTTTTCGAAGAGCATGGTTTGGATCTAGGCAAGATAAACCTTCTGGTTACTGATGTCTGCCGATGTCTGTTTTGCACACAAAACTTATTGGTGTATGATGCAATGCAACGTGTTCTTTCCCAATCATGCATCCATGGTTGGGAAAGAACGGGGCTTTGCATTACGCTTACGTGCAGAGTATCCGACATATCATATCACATCATACACCAATCAGTTTTGTGTGCAAAACTGTCAGGGGAGTTGAAAGAAGCAATGGAGACAGTCGTAAGCATTGTGAATCACATTCGCTTGACATCAACTACTGCAACACAACGATGTGCGCTGGCTGAGCCGTGGACGTGTTCTTGAATGTTTCTTTGCTCTGAAAGAGGAGGTGGGAGAATTCCTCTCTGGCCATAAATCCAGCAAAGCTAAAAACCTGCTTGCACACATGAAAACACCCGATTTCATTGTACAGATTGCTTTTTTGTGCGACATCATGGCCCACCTAAACAATCTCAACCTGCAGATACAGGGGAGAGGGTCGAGTGTGGCTGAGATCCTCGAGAATGTTGCTGCGTTTCAGGTGAACCTGGGTCTCTTTCTACCTGACATAACGGGAGGAAGATCCACTTCCCAACATTACACAACGTCCCTGTGAGCAGCGCAGCACTGGCTGGAATGAAGCGACTTTTGAAAAGCCTCGCTGAAAACTTCAGAGCGATTCAACGACTTTAAGATTCCCAAAGAGCTTCTTTTATTTGTGCGCAATCCATTTGCAGTTGATGTTTCTGGGTCATGTCCAGCCGAGGCCAAAGTCGTGATGCCCAGTATTGACGAGGTCGCATTCCAACTGGAGTTAGTGCAAATTCAGAGCTCTGATGTGCTGAAAGCTAAATTAGGAGAAGATGGACTGTGCGAGTTTTGGGCTCATTCTACTCAGCAGTTTCATCATTGCCGGAGACTGGCCATCTACCCGTTAACCATGTTTGGATCCACGTACATATGCGAGTCTGGATTTTCAACCACGAACTTGATAAAGAATCCGCAACGCAATCGACTCACGGATGATCATCTCAACCACTGCATGCAGCTTCCTTTGACCTCCCAACAACCTGTATTCAACAAGCTGGCACAGTCTCGGAAATGCAACATCTCACTGAATTGTCATGTGAGGTAAATCTATTATTTTAGTTATTTTTCTTTTTGCAATGAGTGATGGACAATGCATATGCATGCATAATCACAGGACATTGTTTGCACTACTTCAGTTCAGAAGGTATAGCTTTTATTTTTATTCAATATATTTTTTGTAATGCGTGGAGAATGCATATTGCATATTTGTTAATCTAAGTTGGGTAGAAACGTTGCATTACTTCAGATGGTAGCTTTTTCATTTGTTTGTAATGATTCATTGGACAATGCTATGTGTACCTTGTTACTCTCTGTTGAATAGAGATGTTTGCACTACTTTAGATGGGTAATTGTATTTTTATTTTATTTCATTTCATTTTTTGTAATCATTGGACAGTTCATATGCTCGTCACGGTAACCGGAAGGCTCACCCCCATTTTTTTCCGCTGACGGCACGTTGGGGCGGTTCTTGTATTTGTTTTACTGAGGATAAGGTTAGAAATACCTTTAGGGTTAGGCATAGTTTACTGAGGTTAAGTTTAGGAATACCAGGTAGAGACCGTTCCGAGGTCGCCGGATTTGCGCACGGGGCGACTGTTTTGGGCGAGCGTTTTGGTATTCCTTGTCACAATATAATTGTTAACCTCCGTTACATTTCCAACGGCCTTCTAGGGTCGTCTTATTTGCTAGGCCTGGCATTATTTTCAGTTTTCCTATCCAGCGTTTTGTATTGTACATACAGTATTGTCAATCTCTGTTGATGATAGAGAAGAGGACATTGCAATTCTGACGGATTTCTAGGCCTCTTCTGACCTCATTTGCTTATATGCCTGGCATCTGTTTTTCTACACAGCGTTTGGTACTGTACATTTGTCAATCCCTATTGTAGAGAGAGAGGACTTTGCATTTACAGACGGACTTCTATGCCTCCTCTAATTTTCATGCCATTGTTTTGTTTCCCAGCGTTTTGATATAATGCACAAATGTGTTATAATAAAGAGGCCTATGGTTAATATTTTGGTTGCTTATTTTATAACAGCAAACTGGCTACTATGGATTGAAATGCTTGTGCTCAATGCTTAATATAATATTCAAATAACAAATCTTGGTGGAAAAGTGGTGCTTGTACAATGCATGATCACAAAATTAACTTGCATTTCAAATAATATTTATTTATTTGAATATTATGTTTAGCATTTCAAATGACTCATATGCTTGCAATCCTTTTTTCTGATGAGGTTTGACCTTATAGCCGCCAGCAAGGCCTTCTCTGCTGGCCTAAACATCATCAGAATATACATTTAATTTTGATATATTTTTTCCACAAATATGTATTAAATTATTCCCCATAGTCTATTCTCTTCATTTCATAGCTTTCCTCTTGGTTGCGCTGCTTCCAGCCTCAGATCGAGATTTGGAGGGCTAGCCTTTATGTTAGAGCTTTTATCCAATCATATTTCAGCCATGATGTGTTGCCAGGGTCCAAGAAATCTGCCCTTAGGCCTTCAGAATCAACAGTGCGGGCGTCTGTCGCTTAAAGTGAACGGAGACAAAACTGTGGCGTTATCCAATCAGATTTCGAGTTCGCGACATCGGGGCCAGCTAGCAGGCGTACGAGAACGTCAGAACGTGCACGTCTTTTGATTGGATACGCACTATATATATATATACACTATATATACTATGCAATATTGAGAGGCAAATTATTTAATAATTATTATTTTTCCCAAATCTCTCAAGACAGTCGTCTTTACTCTTACGGCCAAACTCCAACACATACTTCATATGACAGTACATCAGACATTTGAAGTTTTGACACAAACTTAATGATGTAGCTTCGAGGAGCTCAAAACATTCCATGCATATTCCTTGTTATGAAGTGGAAAGAGATGAAGCAGAGAAGACAGAGGACAGGGGAAGAATAAGTGTATGGAAATGAGAATGAGAAATCAAATATGTACATTCTTAGTAAGCAGTGTTACACATAAAGTGATAGTTCAGCTCTTTTGAAGTGAGGTTGTATAAGGACTTAAACTGATGCTGGTGCTATGGGACCTGCTGACCACCAGCTAGTAAGACAATGACTATGATTAAGTATCTCATACAACCCCACTTCAAAATAGTAGAACTAGCACTTTAATTTCAGCCATATCAATTTCTGACTAGCTCACTTTAACAAAACCTGAAAGATAAAGACTGAACGCGTCAGTTCCATTATTACCTCTTTCTGTTGGAACAGTGCAGGCCATCTGTCCTTGAAGTCCTTAATGCTGGGTTCTTGGTTTACCACCTCCTGTCGTCTGTAGGCAAACGTGCAAAGCATTTTGTCTGCGATGACCCTTTCGTTGTTTCTTAAGGTGATCTCTGTCAGAAGTTCAAGTCTTTCTTTTTCAAGGCTTTCCAGCGTCTCACCAGTAGGGAAGGATGGATAAAAGTTTGCTTCAGCTCTTTTTGGCTTTTTTACTTTTCTAGCAGGGAAACAATCTGCAGAAGCTTTGCATTTTAGGGAGTTAAAAGACAGCTCTGGACACCCCTGCACTTTGAGCTGAGTCCTGTAGTTTCCCATCTTATATATTAATCGTTGTTTCCAACCGTAGCAGCCATTGAATGAGCCTTGTTCTCTCAAGCAAGGGTGCTTTTTGATAAAGGCCTCTGCAACTGCACAGAAATGTTCATCTTCTGGGTGGGCCTTGTATCTGTAAATGTCTTCTGCTAATCTATTCAAGATATCCGACTTCATTCGGGTCCCGACAGTCAACATTTTTTGGCTCACATGGTAATCGGAATTCCCCTTTACTAGCTGCAGCTGTGTCGTATGAAAATTGTGGAACTGTAACTTCCTCTGGCCACTGTTGTGTTCGACATGAAAACAAACTCAGGGGACAAGAGGATTAGTGTGTCGCTTGATGCCAAAGAAACACTATCATCAGACTCATGTGAATGAGATGAGGTGTCCCCAAATCCTGAAGGTCAGTGGTAGAATTCAAATTTAAAAATTGATGGGCAAAATTTTTATCCATATACTGAAGTCGGATGTCACCCTTTAACCTAAAGGTATGCTTTACCACGCTCAGAAGGTCCTCAAGTGAATCTGGTATTCCATTTTGGAGACTCAGTTTCTCAATGTTGTGCTGCCCCAAAATGACTCAGTCTTGCAGGTGCCATGTTAGTCTGAGAAAAGAGCAAAAGCAGTTAATAAAGGCTGCAGCGTAATCACAACACAATATAATAATTTTATGATTTTTACACTATCACAGGTTTGAAATACAGACCAGTCATTCAGCAGTTGTTAACAGATGTGTTGTTTTGATTACTTCTTTAATTTGTATTTGCTATTCATGCCAGACATCGTGTATTTTGGGCAGTTCATTCCATAGTGAGATTGATCTGAAATGTAGCAAGCCTTCTCTAAAAAATAAAAAAGGTATTTATACACACAGTTAAAGACTCAAATCCCATGCACTTCACCTTTACTGTTGAAATTACTTTCAGTTCAGTCTCTATGATCAAAAGTTGTATTCAATTCAGGACACAGACCTGTACATACAGCCGCTTTAATCTTATCAATAGCAAGAAAGCACTCTATTATAAAATGAGAACTTACCTTAGGTAACGTAATTCCAGCCCGGAATTATGTCCACCACAAACAACTCAAGGAAAAATCTTGAGAAGAACATTTTAAATACATTAATATTAGGTAGCAGGGAAATGTCTATTCAGTTTAAAGCTTTAATCAGACCTGGTAACTGGTTTAAGACCGCGAAGACAGTGGTGTCTGTAGCACGTGTTAGTATGTGCTTATTAGCACGTGGGAGTTCCACAGATCGTGGATGAAGCGAGGCCCTGACTAGCTATCATTTGCCTCACCATTTCTGATCTGTTTGATCTAGTGTGCTAATAAATAGCTAACTTGAGTTACACCAGTACAAAACTAGGGCTGTCAAGCGCGATTAATCTGCGTTAATTTCTTTGTCACGTTATTTTTTTTGTGATTAATTATTCAAAATTAACGCTCTAATTTGACAGTCCTATACAAACATAAATACACAGACTACCACCACCCTCAAACGAACTAACCTACTTAGCATCCGCTTGACAGTTTGCTAGCTCCAGGCTCGCTAGCAAAATGCTAACTGGCATTAGCGGCAGGCCACCATAGCGATTCTAATTAGCTACTGACTAACTTAAGTATCACGTTTAACTGTAATTGGTACACAGTGGATTTAATATAAAGTTGTACCAATTATTATTTAACAGAAAACCAGCTAAATGCATCCAAAATATGCTAATTTATGCTAATAAAATATGCTAATTTATAAAAAGCTAAAACTAAATTGACGATTCAGGTGGATAATTTTATGTCTAACACATTACGTTATTTTTAACTTAAATAAAAAATGTTTAAAACAAACTTGCATTAAACTTACCTTATTTCCAAATCCAAATGTAAGTGGCCCAACCAGTTGTAGTCACGAGGGAAAATCAAGATCTGAAAACGGACCTGACGTGATGACGTCACGACGTCAGGCGCACCTGATACGGGTTCACTGATAGTAGAATATCAGGTTGAGGGAACAAAGTATAATTTCAAATTGATATAATCCACAAACGTAGATTGCCATCACTAAAGCAGATATTTAAATTAAATTAATTCAAAATATTACTTTACTTCAACTACTACTGAAATACACTTTTTAGAGTGTAACAACAACATCCATGATTTATGATTTTAAAGTTGTCTTATCTTCATTTTTTTCCATGAACTGCAACCCCTCTGATATTTGGAGGAGTTTGCTCAGAGGTCAGTGATCATGTATTTGGTTGGAGTTGTTATGTTCAGCCAGTGGCAATAAATGGATTATTCAATACAACATGGTTAATCCCTGCATGCATAAGTAAAGAGATTTTGCACAAAGAAATATAAAGATTTGTTTAAAAAAAAGGAAATGTTCACATCATAAATATTTAGAAAAATGGCCTACAAAGTGACACACACATAATCACATACGTCGACAAGTTTATATACCACTAAATCATTGTGCAGAAATGTGCAAAAATGGGCCCATATGCACTGGCATGTTTGAGTCTAACCAGCAGATGTCAGCAGTGACCCGCATGTGGAGCCAGAGGCTCGACCTCCGGTCAGATCTCCAGACCGCAGCGAGGAGAGAAGGTGAGGCTAACCTTTTCTTGAAGTTATTTAAGTTTAAGGACACCCATGTTTTCAACGAGATAATTCTTACACACAGGCGTCAAAAACACATGTCTAGATATTATTGATTGCTATAAGGCTACAGTCATATTATGTGTTCTTAAAAGTGGGCAGAAAACGTTTGCTCCCATAAGAGTCTGAGCTTTATTTGACTTTGAACAAAACAATTATTAGAAGGATATGCTTAAAAGGAATTATTTTTATTTTTAACATAGGCTTTAGTTAATGAATTACACGTAAACCAATTAAATACACTTCTCTGCTGTTAATTTGATCATTTCTGTTAGTGGTGTAAAAATAAAATCTCCTTCTTCAAACCATCTGATTCAGTCCACATTCTTGCTTGGAGAATGGGGCGTGTGTACTAAAATTATATTACAAAATAATGCCAAATACTTATATTTTATTGAAGATATAAGAGTGACGGTCTTCTACAATGTGAGTTAATCGATCAGACAACTTTTCTCCTAAAATCACACTGAATTCATATATATTCCTTTTCGAAATGATTTTACTGGTCTTAGCCTGAAGGCTGTGCGGCTGGTACAACAGACGATCTTCTCAGATCCACCACTTGCATCCACAGTGACTTTAAATATTCTATGAACTGGGAGTGTCCTGCAACTTGCCGTCCTAATTTATGCTTATGCAGGGGAGCTTTTCACATCAGGCGCAACAGAGAGCTGGGTGAAATGGGAAAATAGCAATGTAGAAAGTTGCTCACTATGTGTTAAGGATTAACTGAAACCCTTTGGTAATTGGTTTGATATACCTGCTGTGTTATTCACCTGATGTGTGTGGAAGTGTCATGCCCCACACCCCGCTACTCTCTCTCTCTCTCTCTCTCTCTCTCTCTCTCTCTCTCTCTCTCTCTCTCTCTCTCTCTCTCTCTCTCTCTCTCCTCTCTCTCTGCAGTGCATATCTGTGTGCAAATGTCTAAGCACGTTAGCTCCGAAAGACAAAGAAAAACAGTCATTAGGTGGTGTAGCTCCAGGTCCCTGTGATTAAGGCCCAAACTGCAGTGAAAAATACATTAATACATTTTCGCAGCAGCCTGAGTGGCTTTTGTAGATCCATATTGCGCAAAGAAACGCGGTCATCAGGGGCGCACAGGTGGGTGCGCTCTCCAAGGTGCCAACATATCTGTCTACGCAGCTCCACCGCTCACACAAACTGGCAATTTGGACACAACTGGACCAAAATCCACTGTTGAGCTCACATCAACCATCGGCTTTGCTGTGCCCCCTCGTTCCTCGGTGTTTGATTAGTGTATGAAGGATGGATTTGCATGCACAGTAGTCTTGGGAGGAGAGGAGGGGACATGGGCGGGGCTGAGGCGCCTCTCATTTCCCCTCCATGCTTAGCGGGGCAGCAGGGCTGGAGAGACCTCCGGGGAGCACAGTCGCCAGTCCAGCACGGAGACCCGCCTGGCCAAAAAACCGCGCCTCACACTTGCCAGGATTGCCAAATATTCCTGAAAAATATACCTGCTATTTATGGCATGTGGCTTGTAACTTTACTCCTGCTGTACTCTCTCCAAGAAGGTAAGAGAAAAAAAGAAATGCTTGAAATATTTCCAATCCTGTGAACTGGGTGCTGGAGTGTTGCTGTGTTTTAAGTTGAATGAAAAGTGATAATTAATCGAAAGCTTAATTGATTTGTGGCGGTGAATGATATGTGTGGCTTGTGCTTTGATGTATCATCGGAAGCCTTATGATGAGGAATTGATTGAAAATTATTCTATAAATCAAAATGTGTAAACCTGCTGCGGTTGAACTAAATATCGTGAAAGTAAAAGGTGTGAAGTGATTTTTTTTTTACCTGACTGTTTTGTGGTTTTATGCAGTGGCCTCAGATGGTGCTGATAGCACGGATTGTTTTCGCATTACCAACTCCAGTTATGAATATGTAAAATGGCTGAATAGGGAGAATGAGGTGCAAATACAGAGGGAGGGTGAGAGAGAAATGAAAACATGTATCGGCCTGCAATTATAGCAATTGATTACCAATTTTAGAACAAATTCACTCGAAATGTGGCAGTCCTGTAAAGTTTTGATGGGAATTCTTGAGATTTATGTTATCTAGATGCTCTCGTTGTGTAGCCTTTGCTAATTGCAGCTGTTTTCATGGACTATATTAGGCACAAGCGCTCCATTACACAGAGATGCTCTTTTTTTAGGATGAGATTTGTTTTAGGGTTTTAATTATTTTCTGTGTGATGACAAATTGTTGCCTTTTTAAATTGGATGAAAATATAAGGCCCCCTTTTTTCCACAACGGCCTTAATAGTTTAATGGATCTACTCCCACATAAAGGCCATAATTGGTGCATTCAGATTTGTCCTCTTTATTTAATTAATTTGGTCTCCTCAGTTTCTTTCTTTTGTTAAATTGTGTATATACATATAAAAGACATGCTATTTATTTAAATGGATTCTCTCCTGTTCGGTGTATGCAGTAAATCCCTGACCCTACTGCAAAGTTGATCTTCTGCTATTACAGTGCATTATAATAATCCTGAACAAATCTGCGTCGAAAATAACAGAAATTCAACACCATCTCCCCATGAGAGCATTTTCTAAGGCCTTTGTGTTGCCTGCCTGTTTGGAGCCATGTTTACATATTGTTTTGTTCTTATTAACTCAGGGCCTGATAAGGTGTACATTTATTTAGCAAAAAGTCTGGGGTATGGTGAATATAAAGAAGGAATATGGCTGTTCTCGATGCAAACGAGTTGATTAAAATAGGCCATTTTAAGTTCTGGCATTTTCTCATATTGTTTTTTATTTTTATATCAATTAACAATTAGTCACATATGTACTGTGTTGTCCGTGCGGTGTTTTCTCTAACTCTTAAATTCACTACGCTTTCCCAATATTTGCTATTGATTTAAAGCAATTATTCAACTTGAAAGCTGTGAATTCAGAGCCTCTCT